>NC_054708.1:67664168-67869168 GCF_016097555.1 Gigantopelta aegis
AGCCGATAATTAATCAATCAATGTGCTCTAGTGGTGTCGTTAAACAAAACAAACTTTAACTGTTTTAACAGATTGCCAAATGCATATGCCCTAAATCCGTTCTTACGTAGGCCCAACAGGGTCGTACCAAGTGGGTAGCAAAGGGTGTCGTTTTTAGTTCTATATTACTAGTACTCTGTCCTGATTCTTTTCTTCGTCCTTTTCTTCACTGCCTCCTTCCACAGTTATTATAAACCAGGTTCGGCCCTGGTTTAATTTTCTAATTGGTCTCCTTCTTTATTTCTTTTTACTTATTTTCGTGGTTATATTCAATTAAGGTTCAACCACGCTGTGCTGGGTACACACCTCAGCTATCTAGGCTGTCTGTTCAGGACAGTGGCTTAGTTGTTAGTGGTTAGTGAGAAAGAAGAGGGTGTACTTGCCATAAACCTACCCATTGAGTCGTTAAAACTCGGGAGGATGGCTATCTAGGTTGTTTGTCCAGGACAGAGGGTTAGTGGTTAGTAGTTAGGATAGAGAGAAGAGGGTGTAGTGGTCTTACACCTACCCACTAAGTCGTTAAAACTCGCTCTGGGTGGGAGCTGGTACCGGGCTGCGAACTCAGTACATTACCAGCCTTACGTCCGGTGGCTTAACCACGACACCACCGAAGCCGGTGGTTTCTTTCTAGTTCGCCCAACAGCAGGGGGAGCGAAGTGTCATTAACACTATCGTTAAACTATGGCGTCTGTCAGGACATGATGCTACATCAGCGACAGCGGTGGCGATTAATAGAAATGCTAAGTAGTTTCCGCTGTCGCGTGGTGTTTAGAATATATCATGTAGGGCGGCAGTAACGTTTTATATCACTATTAGCCTACTTACTATACGACACAACAAATGGTACAAACATTAAATTGTACTTCGTATAAAATGCAACTGCATTGGTAAAAAAAACCCCACCGTCAGACTTTTTAGCTTTTATTTGTAAATACATTTATTTTGTAATATATAATATATTATGTACATGTATGTTCGCAGATGAATTGCCAGTAATATTTGTTTAAAATCATACGAGCTTGAAAAATAAACCCACCACGGGCGTAGGAAGGTGCCAAAAATGTGTGTGTGGGGAGGGGGGAGGGGGACACACACAAAATGAGGGCACATGCCCTCCTTGCCCCCCTCCCCACCACTTCCTACGCCAGTGCGGCGACAAAAAACCCCAAAACACCCCTCAATGCATAATTTACTTTTAATATGGTGCATGATACAAAAATTAAATTAAATAAAGACGTTTTACCATTGAGACGCCACTCAAAATCTACTGTACATTCTAAACACGACGATCGATTGGCCCGCCATCTTCTTCTCTGGCACAGCTCGTAGTCAATATTTCAAGGATAAAATTCACGTTCACAGTTCCTCGAGTCTTTCTTTCTATATTTTGAAATTTCCTTTTGTAAGTCGTCCCGACCACAACTCTATGGATTATTCAGTATGACACGATCTCTCTTAGAAAATGTTGACAGGCGGTCATGCAGACTAGACTGTTCATGGTAGAAAAATAAAAATAAATCTAGAAATGTTGGGGAAAAAACTCTGGAAATGCATTTCATACAGGAAGAAAAGAATATAGGCGGTGGTAGAAGACGACGGTGAGCTAATCGACGATCGTTTTAGTACGTATAGTAGACACTGAGTGGCTTCTAAATGGTGTAGCACGTTCGACATCAGAATTGTGTATTGCACACCAGCGTGTTTCGACATTAGAATGTGTATCACACACCAGTTTAAAACAAATTAAAAGTAAATGATACATACTGATGGGAAAAAATAAGGGATCACACAAATTGTAACAGTAAACAGTGACTGTAACCACACCCCTCAATCCACAGTTCTCCGTATTACTGGCAGTTAATTCGACACCATAGACATTCAATCCTTCTACAACTCTCCAGGAAAGATTCGGTGGATCCATTCAACTGATTGGTTATTTCTCGTTCCAACTGGACAAATGTCGTGGTGTGTGCTTTCCTGTCTGTGGAAAAGTGCATATAAAACATCCCTTGCTACATTAGGAAAAATATAGCAGGTTTCTTCTGATGACAACGAATCATAATTACCAAATGTTTGACATCCAGTAGCCGATGATTCATTAATCAATGTGCTCTAGTGTTGTCGTTAATCAAAAAAAAAAAAAAACAAACTCTATGAAATACGCTAGTAGCAATTTAAATTTGGATATAATTTCATGTGTTTTCATAGATCTTTCCATCAGTACATCAAAGTAAAAATGTTTTCAATAGACAACATAACAGTAAAGTGGTTTTGTGAAAATGTTCAGCGTTCTATTTACATATGTTGCTATTTACATATGTTGCTATTTGACAGGGTATATGGGGATGGGACGTAGCCCAGTTGTAAATCGCTCGTCTGATGCGCGGTCGGTCTAGGATCGATTTCCATCGGTGAACCCATTGAGCTATTTCTCGTCGCATCCAGAACACCACGACTGGAATATCAAAGGCCGTGGTATGTGCTATCCTGTCTGTAGGATGGTGCATATAAAAGATCCCTTGCTACTAATGGAAAAATGTAACGGGTTTCCTCTCTAAGACTATGTCAGTATTACCAAATGTTTGACATCCAGTAGCCAATGATTAATAAATCAATGTGCTCTAGTGGTTTCGTTAAAGAAAACAAACCTTACTTTACTTTACTTCAGAGTATATTATGAAACTTTAACAGAAAAGCAACTGCACAATAACTCCCTCCCCTGGTTACTGTGTCATAACCCGATAAAAAGACGTGCGCCTTTTGTTAGTGTAACAGCAATTTAACGTGCATCGTTGCGCAATAGCGTTATTTTTGTTGTCGGTTAAGAAACATTTGATGTGACATTTTCCATAATGAATTAATTAAATGAAATCTATAGGTCAGCGCAATTATGTATTTTCTGGGTTGAATAAAAGTTCAAATTCGTTCTGTCTACTGTTGCAAATCTGAAATAAACCGTTGTTTACATACCATTAACATGCTTACATCGCTGGAGAGATTGAAAAAAATGCAACAACCCTTTAATAAAGAATGACTAGGTTCAATAAATGTGTTCTCTGGGGGTGGAGAGCTCTAATAAAACAAAGAATAAAAGAAAGAAAGAAAGAAAAAAACTTGGTTCCTTTCATGTTGTTTTGTCGATTTTGTTTAAAGCATGGCGTGGACATTTTGTGACACCGGTAATGGTTATTTTAATGATTTGTTACAAGTTCGGTTTCACAATATAATTCGAATGTTAACGAGCAGCGACCATTCAGATTCGCAGACCGTAGTGTCAGCTGGTTGAAACCTACATCTAGATCAATCTAATTAAAATTAGCTCCACTATTACATGTGGATCTAAAGACAGCCAGTTGGAGCTCATGTCCACCAATCAAAACCTTACTTGCAGAATCCTGCCAGTGATTTAAAACTAACAACACTGCGTAGTCCCCAATGTCCAGGTAACATTTCGTCTGTAAATAATAATTTAAATATTGACCAATCACACTTCGCCTTTTATAACGTTATTTGGGAGCATACAAATTCTAAAAATATCGGGCGAGTCTATTTTAGTGGCCGCAGTACAGCGAACCATACCAATACGTACGGGGTGGGTTATCAGTCTTCAATTTTACATTAAAAATTATTTATTTATTTATAAAATTAAAAAAAAACTAAATCAGTCTTCAGTTTTACATTACAAATTATTTATTTTATAAAATAAAACATGTTTTAAGGCATTCGTAATTCACACGAAACATGTCGTATACCCTCAGGATAATTCGGAATGTTTTCAAATTATTTTTAAATCACTGGCAGGATTCTGCAAGTAAGGTTTTGATTGGTGGACATGAGCTCCAACTGGCTGTCTTTAGATCCACATGTAATAGTGGAGCTAATTTTAATTAGATTGCATCTAGATAAACTTACAACAGAGTGAAACGAGAGTCTGTGTCGTTAAAACAGGCAAACAGACTTCAGCTCGTTTCTATAACCGCAATCTGATTAAAATGAGCTCTACTGGTCCAGGTGACATTTCATCTATAAATAACAATTTAAATATCGACCAATTACACTTCGCCTTTTATAGCGTTATTCGGGAGCATACAAATTCTAAAAATATCAGGCGAGACTATGCAATAGGCGAACTTGTTGGTCTATTTCAACATTAAAACACAGGGGGAAAAGTGCTGTAATAAACTCTGGATTGTATACTAGTATAAACAGAAAGAAAGAAAGAAAAATGTTTTATTTAACGACGCACTCAACACATTTTATTTACGGTTATATGGCGTCAGACATATGGTTAAGGACCACACAGATATTGAGAGAGGAAACCCGCTGTCGCCACTTCATGGGCTACTCTTTTTCGATTAGCAGCAAGAGGTTTTTTATATGCACCATCCCACAGACAGGATAGCACATACCACGGCCTTTGGTATACCAGTCGTGGTGCACTGGCTGGAACGAGAAATAGCTCAATGGGTCCACCGACGGGGGTCGATCCCAGACCGACCGCGCATCGTCCCGCCCCTTAGTATAAACAGATTGTATGGCTATACCATCACGGTTTTTTTTCCGTCTTGAAACGAATTTTATATAAAATGTTATATTGAAATTTGTTTCCGGCATTCACCCGAAACATTTCGTATACCCTCGGCATAATCCCAAATTGGCCTTCCACAAACCTTACAAATATGAGAAACAGCCTGAATGTACAGACACAGGTATTCTAAACATTTCATTTCAACTTATTTTCGTGCTTATATCCAATTAAGTTTCAAGCACGCTATCCTGGGTACACACCTCAGCTATCTTCGCTGTTTGTCGAGGGCAGTGGGTTAGTTGTTAGTAGTTAGTGATTAGTGAGAAAGGGTGAGAGAGGGTGTAGCGGTCTTGCCCTCTGAATCGTTAAAACTCGCTCTGGGTGGGAGCCGGTACCGCGCTGCGAACCCAGTATCTACCAACCTTATGTCCGATGACTTAACCACGACGCCACTGAGGCCGGTATTGTAAACAAATTTAGTCGATAACAAGTATTAAAAAACAGGTCTATTAGTGGTAAAAGGTTTTTACAATCCAATGGCAGGGAACTAAGGATAGTCTCCAATCAGATGCACAAACGACTGTCTGCCAAAACGTGTTTATTGCATGAGCAAGCAAAACTTACTGAAGCAATAATGGATCATTGTAACGATTTTCTTACTCTTTTTGGTTTGCTGTATTTTTACATTTTTTATTTTATTTTATTTTTTAAAAATGAGACTGAAAGTTTTAGTCGATAATTTGTGAAACAACAACAAAACCCCTACAAAAACGAACCAAAAGCGTTCGTTTAGGTCATAGTTCATTTCATTTTTATTTATTTTCGTGCTTTTTCCAATTCAAGCGCACTGTCCTGGGTACACACACCTCAGCTATCTGGGCTGTCTGTTCAGGACAATGGGTTAGTTGTTAATTGTTAGTGGTTAGTGAGAAAAGAGGGTGTAGTGGCCTGGGTGGGAGCCGGTACCAGGCTGCGAACCCAGTACCTACCAGCGTTATGTCCGATGGCTTAACCACAACGTCACCGAGGCCGGTTAGGTCATACTTTTGAAAGTGGTGTTTTTACTGCATTAATGAGGGACGAGATTTAGCTCAGTCGGTAGAGTGCTCGCCTGAGGTGCTTGCGTCGCAGGATCGAACCACCTCAGTGGATCCATACAAGTGATTCGTTCCAACCAGTGCACCACAACTGGTCAAAGGCCGTGGTATGTGCTTTCCTGTCTGTGGAAAAATGCATATAAAAGATCCGTTGCTGCTAATGGGAAAATGTAGCAGGTTTCCTCTGAAGAAAGAAAGAAAGAAATGTTTTATTTAACGACGCACTCAACACATTTTATTTACGGTTATATGGCGTCAGACATATGGTTAAGGACCATACAGATTCTGAGAGGAAACCCGCTGTCGCCACTACATGGGCTACTCTTCCGATTAGCAGCAAGGGATCTTTTATTTGCACTTCCCACAGGCAGCATAGCACAAACCATGGCCTTTGTTGAACCAGTTATGGATAACTGGTCGGTGCAAGTGGTTTACACCTACCCATTGAGCCTTACGGAGCACTCACTCAGGGTTTGGAGTCGGTATCTGGATTAAAAATCCCATGCCTCGACTGGGATCTGAACCCAGTACCTACCGGCCTGTAGACCGATGGCCTACCACGACGCCACCGAGGCCGGTCAGGTTTCCTCTGATGACTATGAGTCAGAATTACCAAATCTTTGACATCCAACAGCCGATGATTAATTAATGTGCTCCAGTGGTGTGGGTAAACAAAACAAACTTTACTACAGTAATGACGGTCATGCTCTACGTATACATTTCTTCTGATATAAAGGTTAAAATTTTACTTCTGTATAACGTTCACCTGTTTGACTCAATTTTAATATTATTATCTGTTAAAATTTAATGTTCAATATTTTCTTGACCCTCAAATAACACTGGTCTCACCACTTTCAAATACAAATCCGCGGGCCCTGAAATCCACTGACATCCTGTATACCACGAAAACCATTAACATATAAATCCGCGGGCCCTGAAATCCATTGACATCCTGTATACCACGAAAACCATTAACATATAAACATTTTTAAAACGTTTATTATCTTCCTGTGGAGTGTCTGCCGATGTTCATTAATATATAATTATTTCCCCAATACATTCGCTATACACGTCCCCGCTGTGTCACAAAGTGCTGTACCAGGATGATATAAAATATTCAGAACTACCATTTATCTATATTTAAACCTTCATTAAGCATCGTATTCAGAGCTTTTCCCCGCCCCACCCTATAATATATTTTACGGGTGAGCATGACCCGGATCACTTAGAAACTTCGATCGCCAATCTAGACCCCTCACCCCTCTGTATAATTCCCTGCACACACACCTGAGAGGATGGGACCTATTGGGCTATTTCTTGTTCCAACCAGTGCTCCACAACTGGTGTAAGAAAGACCATGGTATGTACTATCCTGTCTGTAGGATGGTGCATATAAAAGATCCCTTGCTGCTAATCAAAAAGAGTAGACCATGAAGTGGCGGAAGCGGGTTTCCTCTCTCAATATCTGTGTGGTCCTTAACCATATGTCTGACGCCATATAAACGTAAATAAAATGTCTTGAGTGCGTCGTTAAATAAAACATGTCCTTCTGAGAGGATGCAACTAATATTACAAGCACATTATATACAGTGTGTCACAAGAAACACACAGACACTGGAAAACATCCATTAATTATATATTCATGGTTCAAACTCTTTTCATACTCCCAAAACTTGTCATTCTTCTCGGATGGACCTTGTGCCCTAATGACATACCAAAACATTTTATTAGCACATAAACCTATATAAATTTCAATGTAAACAGAGTTTGCATAGGGAATATGGGCAGTCACCGTCGAATGCACGCGAGAGGGATAGTGGTTTTGTTTAGTTTAAAGACTCCTCTAGAGAACATTGATTAATTAATCATTACCTGCTAGATGTTAAACAACTGGTTATTCTGAAATGAAGTCTTAGGAGAAAACCCATTACATTTTTCCATTAGCAGCAAAGGATTTTTAAATGTGCACTTCGCCAAAGACAGGACAGCACATATCATGGCTTTGTATATATACCCGTCGTGGGACACTGGTTTAGACGGAATAAGTTGTTTTGTCTGGCCGATAAATTCCTGTAATTTAATTTGAATTAGTGTCAGTTTACCCCACCTAGTACTGTGCTTCAAACATGTGCGAGGTCCCACTAAAAACCGGATGACAATTATTGTAGAGAGAAAGAAAGAAAGAAATGTTTTATTTAACGACGCACTACAACACATTTTATTTACGGTTATATGGCGTCAGACATATGGTTAAGGACCACAAAGATATTAAGAGAGGAAACCCGCTGTGGCCACTTCATGGGCTACTCTTTTCGATTAGCAGCAAGGGATTTTTTTATATGCACCATCCCACAGGTAGGATAACACATACCACGGCCTTTGATATACCAGTCGTGGTACACTGGCTGGAACGAGAATTACTGTAGAGAGAGGCAGGCTCGTGTGCTCGAAACCCACCCTTGCTCAAAGCAAATTTTATTTTCTAAAATATATTTGTTCGGGTGATTTGATTTGGCGATATACACTCTGTATACACGTATTGAATGTGTGTGCAGATGAAGGGATCAGTGGACGGACGGACGAATGGATGGTGGACAGTTTGACAGTTGTACGATGTTGAACATTAATAACTCTTAGGTAACTGGGTACTAGTGTTTTATCAGCGAGAAATAACAATTAGCAACTGATACTGAGCACCTACCAAAGCCAATTCTAAACATTTGCTTTTCATGTTAACTTGGTTTTCGTCATTAACTAATAAAGATTAAAACCCGATGCCCTGGGCACATACTTCAGCTATCTAGAACAGTTGGTTAATAGTTGTTAGCAGTTAAATAAGAGATCAGTCGAAGTAGTGACCTTACACCCCCCCCCCCCCCCACCACCTCCCATTAAAACTTTCTTTGGGAACAGGTACAGGTTTTTGAATCTTGTAGCCATCCGTCTCAAGTCCAATGGCTTAACAATTTCCGCATGCCTTTGATCCCTCCTTAATACAACGTTAACTCCTCGCCAATTGCGTATATTATATGTTGTTTGTGATTTATTGTAATATGATAGTGTGCTGTCGTTATGTAACAGGTGACAGAGCAAGGGTTAATCGGAGCAACATTGACAAATCCAGAGGAGGTCACAGGGGTCTCGTGACACCTCCCGCACGTTTGAATTGAATTTAATCAGTCCTGAAGAAACTCCTCGAATTCAGGCAAAAACAATAGAGAAATTCGGTAAAAAATGAGCACTGTTGTTTAATTCGGGCAAAATCAGTCTGCCCCCTCTCCCACCCCACCCCATCCTACAAAAATGGGAGCCCGTACGCTTATGCTACGTTCTTTTGCCTTCTATAAACTCAAAATTTCCATTTTTAGAATTTTGTGACCCCCCCCCCCCCCCCCCCATAGTCCTGGATCCGCCCCATAGCAATGCCTATCAATCTGTTTGTCGTGCAATTAGGACTAATACCGGACGTGACCCTGTCTGTCGTCCACTAACTCTACATAATGACGTAATTTTCAGCTTTGTCTCAGAGTTAATCCCTGACCGAAGGTGCCATCTATCTTGATCCCACTTTACTGTTACTATGACTACTATATAATAATAAACGTCGCAGAGTTTTAGTATCCGCCCTAACGATGTCAGGGCAAGTGCCATGGACGGACATGCCTGTACATGATTAGATATAAGCATGTCAAAACTGTTTGGATTTGGAAGTTTAAGTATTTAAAGCGTCCAACCTCGGTAGTGTAAGCCATGGACTTAAAGTTGGTAGGCAGAAGGAATTTGCCCACATATTGTTGACGGTTACCTGATTTCCATATAAATATTAGATACGGCTAAAGGTTAAAAAAAGAAAAGAAAAACGTTTAACGACAGCTCTAGAGCACATTCATTTATTAATCAGCGGCTATTGGATGTCAAACATTTGATAATTTTGAAATAAAGTCTTAGAGAGGAAACCCGTTTCATTTCCCCACTAGTAGCAAGGGATATTTTATAGGCACCATCCCACAGACAGGATAGCACATACCACGGTCTTTGGTATACCAGTCGTGGAGCACTGACTGGAACAAGAAATAGTCCAAATGGACCTAGATCGATCGCGCATCATAAAATAAAATTTAAAGAAACTTAATTCCTACATTTTTGTCTCCCTAACACCATAGCATAATCATCGACTGGTTACCTAATATTATACAGTATTATGTGATTTTTTTTTTTTTTAAATAAAACGACAATTAAATCTCTGACAACAAAATTCTCTTGCTTCTGTAGCTCGTCTCCGCTAATACTTCTTAGTTCCTTTCATTTCAACTTATTTTCGTGCTTATATCCAATTAAGGTTCAAGCACGCTGTCCTGGGCACACACCCGAGCTATCTTGGATGTCAGTCCAGGACAGAGCGTTAGTTGTTAGTGGTTAGTGAGAGAGAAGGGGATATAGAGGTTTTACACCTACCCATAGAGACTCAATTTGAGTCGTTAAAAATCGCTCTGAGTGGGAGCCGGTACCGGGCTGCGAACCCAGTACCTGCCAGCCTCATGTCCGATAGCTTAACGACTACATCACCGAGGCCGGTACTTCTCAGTGAGATGGCAGTGCGTTGTTTATGTTCATTATTCCAGTGACTCATATCACGAACAAACATACATTATTGTTGCTGTTAGAAGAACTATTTTGTAATAAGCAAGGACTGGTGCAGACAGCTCACTTTAAAGAGCCATACCCTAGTTTTTAAACACTACAGCACATTTTTCACTGTTACAGCCGTTTATGATCACTGAAATCAAACATTATTTATAATATATTCTTTAGATGGTCCATTTCCATAGAAGCGAAGTGTTTCTGGCCATCCTGGTGTTTGTAGTACCAAAAATAGCATTTTTCATATTTTTAAAAACGCACGTGCGTCTGAGAAGTAGCGGTTTATTGATTCGAGTTATAGTCTATTTTAAGGATATTTCCTGTTTTAACGTCACAGGCTCTTCTTTCATTCTACTGCAACTTTATCCAAATGAGTTGCATGTTTGTAAATTAACTAAACTTAGTGTCCATTTTTTTTTTTTACGGGTTAAAACTAGGGTCTGCGCCTTTAAGAGACTAGCATGCGTTTGCTGCCATTGTAACATGTCTGTGACTAACAGACCCTTTTTGATGTCTAAAAATATTAAAGATATTTTCCTCTTTAGAATATCATTTCTGTATAAACAAGATGTTTGTCGTCCTTATGGGTTTTTTTTTGTAGCATATACGAGATTTTATCATACTTAAGAAAAAAAGAAAAAAATCTATATCAGAAAACAAAATCAACAATAACTGCTGCAAACATTAACACATAACGACAACCACATTAGATATACTGATATTCTAGACAAGAAGACATATTTAATGTGTAATATCAGTCGCCAAAAAGGCTCTGTTGGAAACATTTTACAATGGCTGCAAACACAGAACAGTCCCTTTAATGATAATATGTTTAATTAACATTTACAAATCCTGTTTTTCTTACACTCAGATGTTTAAGCATTGTAAATACATGTAGCTAAACGAGGGTAAGACAAAAGAAAACAACAACAAAAAACTCCACCAATCAACCCCCCCCCCCCCCCCCCCCCCGAAAAAACCTCTCCCCAAAACAACCCACATCAAACATGAACCAGACCTTGTAAATTCGGCCCGATGTTTTGTACTAGTCGAAACTTACGATGGCTGCAAACTCATAATAGGCCCTTTAATGATAATATGTTTAATTAACATTTACAAATCATATTTTTCTTACACTCAGATGTTTAAACATTGTAAATACATGTAGCTAAACGAAGGTAAGACGAAGAAGAAAAAAACCCCACCCCAAAACCCCCAAAACCCCAACAAACAAACACCCCTCCCCCCAAAAAAAAACAACCCCCCCCCCCCCCCCCCCAACAAACAAAAAAACAAACAAACAATCAACACCAAACAACAACCAGACTTTGTATATTTCGTCCCGATGTGTTTTGTACAAGTCTAAATAGTGTAAAGCGCTCTCCACGGTACTACCTGAACACGTGCTGGATTGCGGTGACTCCTCTCGGTGAGTCGCCCTGCAAGAATTACCGTTTAGTCTAGTCTGATGTCGTTGATTTATCTCACTACTAAACCGTCTCGTTATTCTCCCACACGAGATGTCCCCGCGACCACCACCGCCTGTCAGACGAAACATACTGTGAAATCTCTCACAGAGGTTTGATGGAAACGTGACCTGTCCACTGTGACCTTTCATACAGACTGTGACCTCCCATACAGACGGTGATCTCTCATACCGACTGTGACCTCTTATACGAACTACGACTTATACATGCCGTGACCTCTGCTACAGATTGTGACTTCTTATGTTTTTTGATTGTTTGTTTTGTTTAACGACACCACTGGAGCACATTAATTAATTAATCATAGGCTATTGGATGTCAAACATTTGGTAATTCTGATTCATAGTCATCAGAGTAAACCCGCTATTTTTGTTTCTCATGCAGAAAGGGATCTTTTATATGCACTTTCCCACAGACAGGAAAACACATACCACGGCCTTTGACCAGTTGTGTGCACTGGTTGGAACGAGAAAAAACCAATCGCTGAGGTAGTTCCATCTACGACATCTTTGACAAATTGTGACCTCTCCTACAAGGCTACATACCGAGACCTCTCATTCCGACTGTGATATTTCATACAGACTGACCTCTACTACAGACTGTGACCTTTACTACCGACTGGAAGGAAATGGTTTATTTAACAACGCACTCAACACATTTTAATTACGGTTATATGGCGTCGGACATATGGTTATGGACCACGCAGATATTGAGGGAAGAAACCCGCTGTCGCCACTTCATGGGCTACTCTTTTCGATTAGCAGCAAGGGATCTTTTATATGCACCATCCCATAGACAGGATAGCACACACCACGACCTTTTATGTACCAGTTGTGGTGCACTGGCTAGAGCGAGAAATAGCCCAATGGGCCCACTGACGGGGATCAATCCCAAACCGACCTCGCATCAAACGAGCGCTTTAGCACTGGGCTACGGCTCGCCCCTTACTACAGACTGTGACCTCTCATATAAACTGCAATCTCTGCTACAAATTGTGACCTCTACTACAGACTGTGACATCTCTAACAAACTGTGGCATCTACTACATACTATGACCTTTACCACAGACTCTGACCTCTGCTACAGACTGTGACATCTCTAACAAACTGCGACGTATACTACATACTGTGATCTCTACTACAGACTGTTACTTCTATCACAGACTGTGACCTCTACTACTGACTGTAACCTCTAACAAACTGTGACAGCAACTATATACTGTGACCTCAACCACATACTTCCAGCCTGTGCACCACGACTGGTATACTAAAGGCCGTGGTATGTACTACCCTGTCTGTGGGATGGTGCATATAAAAGATCCCTTCCTGCTAATCGAAAAGAGTAGCCCATGAAGTGGCGACAGCGGGTTTCATCTCTCAATATATGTGAGGTCCTTAACCGTATGTCTACCGCAATATAACCGTAAATACAATGTGATGAGTGCGTGTTAAATAGAACATTTACTTCCTTCCTTCCAATCCAGTCACAATGTTTTATTCATCAATCTGTTTTGAAATTGTTTATCTATATACTATCTCTCGCATTAATCTCTATTCATATAGATTTTTAATATTTTGACAGTCAATCTGTGAGGTCCTTAACCATATGTCCGACGCCATATAACCGTAAATAAAATGTGTTGAGTGCGTCGTTAAATAAAACATTTCCTTCCTTCTACCACATACTGTAACCTCTCTAACAAACTGTGACATCTACTATATACTGTGATCTCTACTACAGACTGTGATCTCTCCAACAGAATGTGACATCTACTACAGACTGTGACCTCTAACAAACTGTGACATCTACTACATAACGTGAAAAGAGTAGCCCATGAAGTGGCGACAGTGGGTTTCCTCCCTCAATATCTGCGTGGTCCTTAACCATATGTCTGACGCCATATAACCGTAAATAAAATGTGTTGAGTGCGTCGTTAAATAAAACATTTCTTTCTACTACATAACGTGATCATAATGTGACTTCTACTGCAGAATGTGACCTCTCCTACATACTGTGACCTCGCATACAGACTGTGACCTTTCATACAGACTGTGACCTCTCCTACACACTGTGACCTCGCATACAGACTGTGACCTCTCGCACATACTCTGCCCTCGCATACAGACTATGGCCTATCATACAAAAAGTAACATCTCATACAGAATGAGACCTTATAGAGATTGTATCCTACCATACAGACCATGAACTCTGATACAGGCTATAACCTCTCATACAGAATGTGACCTAGCATATAGACCGTAATCTAGTATACACACTATGACCTCTCATACAGAATGTGACCTAGCATACAGACCGTAATCTATTATACACACTATGACCTCTCATACAGAATGTGACCTAACATACAGACCGTAATCTAGTATACACACTATGACCTCTCATATAAGAATGTAACCCTAGACAGCATACTACAGCTGGCTATATATTTCACTCTCGCGCCCATTGGTAGTTGAAAGAACACAGAATTAATTAAACAAGGCCTAACACATAATAACCAAATACGTATGTAAAAAAACATATCACTGTTACAAGGCGTTAGGCTAATATTGATTCTTGCTGATATTGGCCAGAACCAAATTAACCAACTTCCGAGAAATCGATTCCGTCTAAACGGAATGGTCGTGAAATCATTTGTAATATTAGTGTATTAATTGTATTCTACAGTCCCGTAGGACGAATCTACAAATGTGGGAAGGTGGGGGCTAATTTGCAATGGGGGCAGAAATTGTGTCGGACATCTTTAATAGGGGCAGGATCTAGCTCAGTTGGAAGAGCGCTCGCCTGAGGTGTTTGTGTCGCAGGATCGAATCCCATTGGTGGACCTATTGTCGGATTGTTTTCCTCCGTCCCAATGAGTTTCCTCTGACTACGTCTCACGATGACCAAATGTTTAACATCCTATAGCCGATCATTAATATATCGATGTAATCTAGTAGAGTTGTCAACAACAAAAAAGGGAGAGAGAGAGAGAGAGAGAGAGAGAGAGAGAGAGAGAGAGAGAGAGAGAGAGAGAGAGAGACAAAAACAAACAACCACTCCAATACCCCCCCCCCCCCCCCCCCCCCCCGAAACCCACTACTTAACAGAACCAGTATCTGCTTGAGACCACCTCAATCTCTTTGTTTCCAAGCAGTATAAAGGTGTCACTCCTGGAAAGGGGTCCCGGGCTAGGTCAAACCGTGAGATCTACTTCCCGAGAGAACAGAGATTAAACTTCCAGTGGATATAAGCGCCTGCCACGGATTGGATTGATTAAATACATCCCGGAGCCTTCCGAGACTGTCTGTCGTGGTTACGCACCGATTGTGCAATATATACGTACTAGCCATCAAGAATATGCACATAGATCGAGAAATCGATGGACAATTGGCAGATTGCCACAACAGATCTACCGTATAACAAATAAATTATCATTTATGAGGGCAGTTTTACATATGCGTGATTTTTGGAGCGACGCGGGCACGGAACCTGGACGAATAAACAACAAATCCATTATATAGTTATCAATAGCAGTGCTTTAAAAAAAACCGTTCATGTGTTAAACGACCTCTAGTCCCTTGTTGCGTTCAGTTTATATATAAATAAGTTAAAAATTCATGTTATCATCGAGGGTGAGACGTAGCCCAGTCGTAAAGCACTCGCCTGATGTGCGGACGGTCTAGGACTGACGAGCCCGTTGGGCTGTTTCACGCTCTAGCCGGTGCATCACGACTGGTATATCAAAGGTCATGGTATGTGCTATCCTGTCTGTGGGATGCAATCTAATTAAAATTAGGTAATAGTGGAGCTAATTTTAATTAGATGGTGTGGGATGGTACATATAAAAGATCCCTTGTTACTAATGGAAAAAATGCAGCGGGTTTCCTCTCTACTACTATATGCCAATATTACCAAATGTTTGACATCGAGTAGCCGATGGTTAATAAATCAGTGTACTCTAAACAAAACAAACTTTAACTTGCATGTTATCATCAGACCATGACTCACAATCACACATGATTTGTTTTATAGAATTAACCTGTATTTATTTATGCATTAACGAACGAAACGGAATACCAAACAGGTTGTAGGGCTATATATAGACGCCTCTCCACACGATAACATTACATACTATAATATGTTTATGAGCAATAAATGTGTGTATATATATAAACATACTATTATATCAGCCTATATAATAAAATAAGGTATCAAAATAGTTTAGCTTGATCTAGCACAGAGAACGAAAATCATTAAAGATCGGTTTTTACCAAAGAACAAGAATTCTGAGAGTACTGCTAAAGCAAAACACGTCCCCTACTGGTGTAGTAGCCCAAAATATACCCCCCGCCAAAAAATACCCGGGGTTAAAGTGGGCTAGCCTGTTTTATACCCCGGAGTATAAACTGGACTAGCCCAGAATATACCCCGGGTGTGTTTTTCATAAATAAGTCTGTATTTCAATGTCCAGAGCTTTTTTTCCCCATCATAACTTATATATTTTGGACTAGAGAATATCGAAATATCTTCTAAAATTACTAATCTGTGATAGTTTTATTTTTATGAAAGCAATAGTTGCTTTTCTTTTAAAGCGTTTATTATTATTATTATTTATTTATTTATTTTGTATACAAGTTAGTAATAAAAGAAGTTAGGGTTAGGGGTAGGAGTAGGGGTATAAAACAGGCTAGCCCACTTTAACCCAGGGTATAGTTTGGCGGGTGGTATATTTTGGGCTATTACATTGGGTCCAACAAATCTTCGTATTTCCTACGTTCAAGGACCATAACTCTGTCAAAAAGGAGCAAATATCTATGAAAGTCAAATTTGGTCTGTATGCTTAACTCTACATGATAAAGCTATATACACAAAAGTTCATGTCTATAATCTTGTCTAAACAAAAGTCCGGGAAACTATATGTGGGACAGACGGACAGACGGACTGAGACAAAACCAGTTGAACCGGTAGGGAACTAAGGCTAGGCATTCAATATATCCGTCACCGTCAGTGGGACTATTAGGCTATTTTCGTCCGAGCCAGTGCACCACGACTGGTATATCAAAGGCCGTGGTATACGCTACCCTGTGGGATGGTGCATATAAAAGACCCCATGCTACTAACAG
Organism: Gigantopelta aegis; assembly: GCF_016097555.1. Classification (NCBI taxonomy): domain Eukaryota; kingdom Metazoa; phylum Mollusca; class Gastropoda; order Neomphalida; family Peltospiridae; genus Gigantopelta; species Gigantopelta aegis. Next base: position 67,681,081 of record NC_054708.1, read on the forward strand.
TAAAATGTAGCGGTTTTTCTCTTTAAGAATATATTATGTCAAAATTACCAAATATTTGACATCCAAAAGCCGACAATTAATAAATCAATGTGTTCTAGTCATGTCGTTAAACACAATTTTCAATATACCCGTACCCAAGATTGTGAGAAAAATATCAATTACAAGACTAGTGTCTTGTTTGTTCAGTGCGTCGTCCCACAAAGGGAGGGACTAGGTCGTTCAGCTAGTGATTGGCAACTGGCCATGTCATTGATAAAACGGTCACGTGACTCGCGCAGTTTTCCGTATACGGCGTTGATTACTATTCATTGATATAGCCAAATTAATTAACCTATCAATACTGGCATTAGTGCAAACCTTCCTCTACAAAACTGACCTGTGACTTCATAAATACTTTTGCATATTAATGAGTTTACATGCATATTTATGAAGCACTTGTCCAGCGGCCACTGTCAAATAATATATGCTGATGAAGCCATGCGGCTGTCCTCCTATAGACGAGGCACTAGCAAAAGATTGATGGAATCATCCACTATTTCGCCAAAACCCATTCGACTCTGTATTATGCAGATATACAAGTTCAAGTACAAGTTCATTATTGCTTTAATTTTTTACAACTTATCAGCATAATAAGTTGTACAACAAAATAATAAATATATACAGGATATGTACAGGATTATGGTGGAGAGTGATTTAGTAAATAATAATAATATTAATGATAATAATAATAATGTATACAGTTAAAGTTTGTTTTGTTTAACGACACCACTAGAACACATTAATAATCGGCTATTGGATGTTAAACATTTGGTAATTTCTACATAATCAGAGAGAAGAAACCCGCTACATTTTCCATTAGTAGCAAGGGATCTTTTATATGCACCATCCCACAGACAGGATAGCACATACCACGTCCTTTGATAAACCAATCATGGTACACTGGCTGGAACGAGAAATAACCCAATGGGCCCACCGACGGGATCGATCCCAAACCGACATCGCATCAAGCGAGCGCTGTACGGCCCTGATCACGTATTGCGATTTTGTCTTTCAGATGTATAGCTCTTTGGAAAGATATTCTGAAGAATGACATGATAGGAACGGTTTCGTGCTGAATTTCAAAAATACCCCCCCCCCCCCCCCCCCCCCCCCCCCCCCACACACACACACCAATGAAGTATCCGCCGGTTACTGTCTTAGAAGACAAATGAGTACGAAACAGGTTTGAATGTTAAAATGGTCATTTTTCTGTTTTTACTTGCTGACTACTACGATCATGCATTTGTTGTTACCAAGGCCGGGACGTAGCCCAGTGATAAAGCGCTCGGTCGGTCTGGGATCGATCCCCGTCAGTGGGCCCATTGGGCCATTTCTCGTTCCAGCCAGTCCGCCACGACTGGTATATCAAATGCCGTGGTATGTGTTATTCTGTCTGTGGGATTGTGCATATAAAATATCCCTTGATAGTAATGAGAGAATGTAGAGGGTTTCCTCTCTCAAAATTACGAAATGTCTGACATCCAATAACTGATGATTAATAAACCAATGTGCTCTAGTGGTGTCGTTGAACAAAACGTAGCTCAAAAGAAAAGAAAAAAGAAAAAAGAAAAAAAAAAGAAAAAAAAGAAACACGACGCGGCAATACGGGGTTTTCTTCAGCCAGACAAAAAGGACACTTTAACAGAAAGAAAAAAACAACAAACATTTTTAAACCAAAAGTGAACTTTTTCGTTTTTTTTTTGTTGTTGTTTATTATTTTTTTGAGGAGGTGGGTGGAAAGAGATAGCACCCCACCAGCAAGATACAACCCTGGTATGTTGTTGTTTATACTTATATCCAACCAAGGTTCAAACACGCTATCCTGAGCACAAACATTAGCTATCTGGGCTGTCTGTTTAGGACAGAGGGTTAGTAGTTAGTGAGAGAGAGAAGTCGGTTTACTGGTCTTAACCACTGAGTCGTTAAAACTCCCTCTGGGTGGAGCCGGTACTGGGCTACGAACCCGCTACCTATCAGCCTTATGTCCGATGGCTTAACTAGGACACCACCGAGGCCAGTGACCCCTTGTAAACCTGGTGTGACAGTGTGTTATTCTCTTGTACTGGGTAAGAGAGCAAGGGTTAATCGGTGCTACCATTACATCACCGAGTCCGATCTGTGTGAGTGTCTAGTTTGCCCCTACTTATCACAGTATTACTATTAGCATCTCGCCGATCATGTATTAGTCGTATTATACCGCTAATGGTGCATGTGACATACTGGTTATCTGCTCGTAACGGGTGACGGCTAACAAAGCAAAGGTTAATCGATACACAGATCTGCACTGACGTAGACGTCGGGTGGGTGGGGGTCATGAGAACCATGCCACCACCCCTCCAGTCACACTTCTTTTTCTCACCACCTTTTATATTTGCCTGTCACGCCATAACTTGACTCATTGACTGTGTGGGTAACCCATCTCACCCACCCCTGATACGGATGCCACCAATTTAAGATTCTGAGAATGGGAAACAGCTGCACCACCAAACTAAATCTTGTCAAAAATCTCTAGAGGGACAGTATCCCCCCACCCCCCACCCACCCCACTCACACACCAAACATTTTAAAATAATATTAATCACAACAGTAATAAAGGGTCCCTCCAGCTCAAAAGAAGGGCATTGTTAACTAAAAAATAGACCTGCTTCTGCCCCACCCCCTCAAGATACCACCGTGCAATAAACATATATATTTATTAGAAGGATGGTACAGGTTGTTCAGCTTTCTTTGAGTTTGTTCAACAAGCAGTCTACATGTTCATATACTTACTGGGAACACCAGCATAACATAGAGATCATCACTTTTATGTACAATTCTATGATGGTGTAGACCTAAAACTAACAACCTTCTGTTTCTGCTCACTTTTATCCTAAAAAATATAGTAAACAAAGTAATAAGAGATCCCAGAATATAACCAAAAATATATAAATTTTAAAACCATACAACGGAGCATGTCCTTGTGATCCTATGTAGCTCGCAACATGCGTGAGACTACAGTCTCACTTGGAGGGGGTGGGGGGCGAGGGGGTGGCGGGGATTACTGGGGGAGCGGGAGAGGCGGAATTCACGGTGTTGAAATACGCACAGTAGTAAATTATTTTGTTGGTGTTACAAGACAAGACAAGACTTTATTTACTCTCTGGCCGTTGCACAACGGCGTAGGAGGAATATATACATAATATTTCTATAAACACGTGACAAGATGAAAGAGAAATACAAAAGTTAAATTACAATGATTGTGAATTAATTCCTATGAACATTTGCATACAACATAAAGCTGTGAATATTCATAAAAATACAAATATATATAAGCCGGTAGAACTAGTTAAAATTGTTATTGGTAAATTAATGTTCAATATATATGTAAAATGTACTTCTGGGGGTTGGGGATGTGAAATATCAAGGATGTTTAAATGCATTCATAATTACTTTTATAAACTTTGCTAAATTCTTTAGTGTACTGATTCGTTTGTTTTGCATTAGTTCTTTGAATTTATAAGTACTTGGTCTAGTATAGTAATAGGGATGTAAAAATTGAGTCCTAGAATTACTAAAAAAAAGTGGCAAATGAAAAGATAGTGAAACTCATCACCAATTTCACTTTCATTGCACAGGGTACAAATTCTATCTTCTAATGAAATATTATTCCAGCGTCCTGTTTCTACCGGTAAATAATGGTTTGATGTTCTGAATTTTAAAAGTGGTTTCCACAGTTTTTCTGGAAGTATATTAATGTATTTTTATAAAATTAGTTGTTCCTTATATAATTGGTAGGTTTTGCCTCACGAAGATAATGATATGTTACTTCTCCATGTTTGTGAATATTGATCAGTTTGTCTTTGTTTAATTTGTTGCGAGAGACAATTAACTGATCTGAAAGTATGAGCTACCCAGACATTACCCATTCCCAAGTTTTCCAAAATGTTTTTAATAGTAATGACCCATTTATATTCTGTTCCGTTAACAATATAGTCATTTAGCATTACTTTATACAATAACGTCGAAAATTTTGACTGCTTTCCTGATAAAAGCCTTGCCCAGTAACATACCATTCTTCTATAAATTATTAATTCAATAGGAAGTCTCCCTAGCTCTCCAAAGAGCATAAAAAATGGTGTTGCTTTCTTAAAGGTAAAATATGTCTTAAAAAATTTATTTGTACGGAATTAAATATATCAATTTTCTCATGTCCCCAGACTTCACATCCGTATAACAAGATTGGAAGGACTATTGAATCAAACATTTTTAATTTACATTCTTTTGATAAATGATTATCTTTGGCTTTTGATAATACAAAATACATGGCCTTAGTAGCCTGTTGGCTGAGCTTAGTTTTAGTAATACGGAAGTTATTTAATTTAGTAAAGATAATTCCAAGATATTTATATTCTTTTACATTCTCTAGAACAGTGTTTCCGATCTTGAAAGTATGTTTATAATCTCTAGTGATTCCCTTAAAAATTTATATTTTCGTTTTGCTACAGTTTATTTTAAATTTCCATTTTAAAGAATATTGATAAAATATATTTAAGATGTGTTGTAAGTCGTTTGCGGAGATTGATAAAAGTGCGGTATCGTCTGCATATAACAAACAAAACATATGTAGTACAATATCTAATGGTGAATTTTGATTATCGGACATAGGGGCAACTCCTTGACATCCATGGTTAGTTAAGTAATCTTCTATATCGTTTAAATACAGGGAAAATAAAATTGGGGATAGATTTTCACCTTGACGGATGCCGATATTGCATGGGAATAAAGCCGATTGTTTATTATTTATAAGAATAAGTGATTTTAGGCCTTGGTACATTTCGTAGATAATTCGAAAGAATTTACCGTTGATATTATTTTGCAGAAGTTTATGCCAAAGTAGCGTTCTGGGTACCATATCAAATGCCTTCTCAAAATCAACAAAAGCGCAATATAGCTTTTTCTTTCGTTTTTTAAGGATATCTATTAAGTGATGTAATGTAAAAATATGATCCGTAGTTGAATAGCCTTTCCGAAATGCGGTTTGGGCCTCACTAATTATATTGTTTTCTTCGATAAATTTATTTAAACGGTTATTTAGTATTGTTGAGAATAATTTAGAGCAGCAGCAAAGTAATGTAATTGGTCCGTAATTTTCGGGATGTAGTCGACTTCCTTTATTTTTGAATATTGGTATAATAATACCAGTGTGCCATTCTTCAGGTAAAACTCCATTATCAAAGATTGTATTAAAAAGCTTAACGTAAACTGGCAGGAGCAAGGTGGCTGTTGATTTAATGTATTCATTAATTATTTTGTCTACACCTGCCGCCTTGTTTAATTTTAATTGTGATATAGCTTGCATTATTTCATTTTCAGTAATTTTTCGTTTATAATATGATTGTCGGTTACTACGTTTAGTACTTCGTCCATATTAAAATCAAATACATCATCGTTATTGGGCCCTCCTTTATTTAAATGGCTGAAATAATTAAAAAATTCATCTGTCGAAGGAATGTTAGAATTAGGCAGTTCCTTATTCTTAAGTATTTTGTAAAAATCTTTAAGATTGTCTGATCTTAGCTGTCGCATTTCATTTTCTTTTTTAAATTTGTACTGAGAAAAGGCTTTAAAAATCCATTTCCTGTAAGACTTACTGGCATTAATTAATTGCATTTTATTATCTATACTTTTATTTTTTGCATATAATGTTTTAGCTTCATGATACTTCCGTCGTAATTTTTTACACAATGTCCCAAACCAAGGTTGCTTGTTGCGCGCTGACCTTATATTTCTGTTATTGTGTGCACGCACGTGACCGAATGTCGAGCCCGCAGTGTTTAAAAATAGATTTTTTAACATGTCGGCTGCGTTAGTCACACGTGTTTTCGAATTAATATTTTCGTCGTCAAGAACTAACGATGTCAGTGCAATATGTGTGCACTATTATTAATTAATTAATTGCTTAACGGAGATCACAGGTCATGGATTTATTGTGTAGGCGGGACTAAACATCGCCCCATTACGCAATATTACGGAGGGGTTACTCGTTTGTCCTGTGTTTCTCGCGGCCTTTTGTTGCCAATATCAGGCCTTAATCCGCGTCTACCAGCAAGATACATTGTCTGGAAGAATGTCCACAACTTAACGGTACTCCATTTGGTTGGCGATCAGCAGTATTTGGAGTGTACATGGTGATGTAAACAAGACGTCAGTTCAGATTAATATTGCGATTCCCGTGGATGGTGATGTCGCAACAGTGTTTGAAGGTTATTTTATTCAAAGATAGTGTTATTGTTGCAACGAACAAACACAAGAAACAATAAAAACAAAGTATTCTCCCCAGCAAAAAACAACAACAACAACAAAAAAACAACAACAAAAAACCCCAACAAAAAAACCCCGAACCAACTAAAAACAACAACAATATCAACAGCAACAACAACAACAACAATAACAACAACAACAACAGCAACGACAACAGCAACACAAACTCCTTCCCAGTCCCACTTATAGAACAGCCCCTTATGCATAAAACAATTTTGCAAATGGACAACTTAAAAAAAAAATTGTATTGTATTGCAACCAAAAACTCGCCAAAAATAATTGTTCGTGCCGATGTGGTTTAAATCTGATATTGAGAAGTTTTACATATTCTCTATCTACTGGATATTTACCCAGATGGCGTGAATAAATTACTTCTGGCAAGCACATCAGAGTGATTCCAGCTCTACAGTTCATGACTACCATACATTTTCAGGTATTTTTACGGTTCTGTTTTTTCCCACCAGAATAAACTCAATATTGATACATAACGACATTGTTACTTTTTCTTAATCTTTTTTCAAAAACGTCTGTAGTGGCCTATACTCAGAACATTAATTTTAATCTTTTGTATCCACAAAAAAAAAAGAAAAAAAAAGAAAAAAAAAGAAGAAAAGGAAGATGATCGTTGTAGATACAGATGTTCACAAGTACGAGTCACATGATCAAAACTAGGTGGTTCTTAATTTCCAGATGTATTATTATATTAAAAAAGTTAGTTTTGTTTAACGACACCACTAGAGTACATTGATTTATTAATCGTCGGCTAGTGGATGTCTAGCATTTGGTAATTTTTACTTATAGTCTTAGAGAAGAAACCCGCTACATTTTTCCCATAAATCTTTTATATGCACCATCCCACAGAGAGGTAAGCACATACCTTGACCTTTGATATACCAGCCGTGATGCACTGGCTGGGTCAAGAAATAGCCCAATGAGCCACCGACGTGGATCGATCCCAGACAGACAGCACACACTGGCGTAGCCAGGATTTTAGATTGAAGGGGAGAGGGGGGGGGGGGGGGGGCCCACACTATGTATCTATATATGTATGATTTTGTAAAATTTAAGTTTTAAAAAATAATTGATGGGGGGGGGGGCATAACCCCGTGTCCCCCCTCGCCACGCCACTAACCGCACATCAGGCGAGTGTTTTACCACTGGGCGACATCCCACCCCCTGTAATAGTATAAATCAATTCACTATGTCTCAGACTTTTTCCACCCGTCTCTCTCCGTGTCATTGGGTAAAGCGCTCGCTCGATGCGCGGTCGGTCTGTGATCGATCCTCGTCGGTGGGCCCATTTCTCGTTCCAGCCAGTGCATCACGACTGATATATCAAAGGCCATGGTATGTACTACCCTGTCTGTGGGATGGTGCATATAAAAGATCCCTTGCTGCTAATCGAAAAGAGTAGCCCATGAAGTGACGACAGCGGGTTTATATATGTGTGTTGAGTGCGTCGTTTACTAAAACATTTCTTTCTTTCTCTCCATGTCTATGTGCAATTGTTTATACGTTTTCACCGGTTTATTTTACATTTAATTTATTCTTTCATAACGAACGTCATGGAATACATACCTATTATATAATAGGCCATACATTTGTTCGTAAAAGAAGAAGAAAGAAGTGTTTTTCTGTTCACAGTGTCTGTATAAACTAATAATATATGTCAGTGTTTCATGTACTATAGTATAGTGCTCATGGGCTGCGTTTGTAAAATAGGGACTAACAAATAAGTTTGTAGGGGTTGGGTTGGGTTGTTTTTTTTTAAAATCAGTTTCATCTTAAATACATTTGTTATGACTTGGCAAATGCAAAACCACAATACATTTAGGACGAATATTTCTATCGGTGTATATATTTCCAACATTTAGGATAAGACAGCACATACCACGGCTTTTGGTAAATCAGTCGTGCGGTACCGGTTGGAACGGGAAAACCCAATCAGAGAGTTTGTCCACCAATGGGATTCGATCCTTCGACCCGAGAACCCCAGACAGCTAGATCCCTCCCCATGTACATATTAAGTCATGATTTTATAATCACTGCATGGCTTAGTCTTGTAACACGACCCTACTCGGGGGACTAACACGACCCTACCCGGGAACGTACGAATATCACAGTACTGTCTTCTGTATCTACAACGATCATCTTCCATTCATAACGCATGTCCAATCCACTGACAGCTTCATTCAATCGTAAACACCACACCACAGTACCCCTATTGTGTTATGGTTCTTTTTCTTCTTTTTCAACGTAACTAATGCAGCCACAGCTTGGCGATCATGCCGAATACAACCATCCTTCCAACGTGACCTTCCCTCTCATTGGTTAGGCCATTAGAAAGCACGCATCTCATTGGTTAACTCAATGCCCGATACACCTGCACGTGAACTTACTGTGACGTCACCACAATACGGCCTTGATCTACGGCTGCTTTGCCAGTGAGTTGCGGTATGATCTAGGAGGTTTCGCAGCGATCGTGTCAGTATTTTCGTGGCATGTCCAAGAGACACACAGTCGTTTTGGGACGGTCAATTTAAAAGGTGAGACCAAATACTTGTGTCCGAAAGGGAAATATGTTTATTGTGTGCGATTCTTCTTCCGATTTTCGAAAAAAAAAAAATCGATATTTCCGTCATACACTGACATGTGTGCAGTGTTCTGTCATCATCAGCTGATCGGAACATCTTTTCAATAACCGGTAAAAAAAAATCATGTTTTACATATTTTTTAGATAATCAGAGTGGACTGGTTGAAAAGTTAGTTTGTTTTTGTAAAACAAGTTATGTATTGTTTTATGTATTGACGATTGCCGTCATCAGGATGCCCATTGTGCTTGTGTAGCGTTTTAACGGTTTTCACATTGATCTTCCTGGCTCAAGCCTGCCGGCAGTCGGCTTCTCACTATTTCAGGATCGTACCTAGAATAGATTAAAATAACCACAAAGCGGGGGTGGGATGTGGAGGGGGCTGGTAGTAACAGAGGACTTAGGGGTATAATATCCGCCCGGTCCCCTCCATTATTATTTTTAGTTAGGGTTAGCTTTGGGGTTGGGGTTAAGGTTAGGGTTAGGGGAGGGGGGGGGGGGGGGGACCGGGCGGATATTTTACCGTGAGGGGATATGTGGCCGCTGCCAGGTACAAACGTGTATTTAAAGCTGCATTAGATACAATCCTATCTCGTCTGGTTATGAAATAAGAATGCATTAAACTACAATTTTGGTTCCCGGGCATTATGAAATTATTAAATATTATTTTCGTTTGCTGAATTATTAATTTATTTAATTTATTTTTCTGGAATGACTTTCCTTTGGCACTGTCACTAACCCTAACTATTTATTATAAGTATTTATAATGTCCTTTATATGTGACAGTGCCAAAGGAGAGTCAAACCATTTTTCTTTTTTTTTCTTTTTAAATTGCGAGGAGGGTAACGATTTAGCTGGTGATTAATTTTCTGAAACGTTTGCTTGCTAAAATCCACAACGTAAATCTGCGATTTTGTTTTACCCCATGCAGCTATTTGTAGTTTCTACCCCCTCATCGCCTTGTGCATACAACTGGATCCTCCATATTCAACAGTGCATTCAATACAGTTTGCAGCTAGTGTGCAGTTTACACCAGATGGAATTTAAATACGAACATTAACGTTTATATAAACCGTTAAACTTTAACATTCAACTCGGTAATTACTACATGTTGTTAAAGACTGATTTATAATACTGGTTCATATTGTTATTATTATTATTATTATTATTATTATTTTAAAATATATACTGAACAAAAAATTATAAGCAAATATTAATTTATTATTTATATTTATTTAAAATTAAGTTTTGAATCCAAATATTTTTATGTATTAAAATTATCAATGCCTTGTAAACATTTTAGGCACATTTTGACAATCTGTCCAGTACACAAGTATGTGAATTAGTTTAACACCTGGTAAGAACATTCATTTTGGCTAGCAATCTGTAACAAAAGATATCTTTGAAACTGGTTACAGAACAGAAGAGAGACCGTGACCGTGTTATTTGGGCATGGGCTTGTGTGCATCAGATTGGTGTTCACGACAATATAAAACACTGAACGGGTGATACTTTGTGATTCACTAATATCAAAACCTATATTTGCTCGGCCATTTACCTTTCGACCGAACGTTCAAAATTGCGCCAAATTCCCGCAGTAAAAATTGCGCACCCTTTTCACTTTGGCATTTAACTGCTCCATTCAAATTCCATAGCACCACCACCACCACCACCCCGACCCGCCTGTTACCGATTTGATCGGGCTGCTGGTGCTCCCTTGCCAAGGCCGGCTCTTGTGCCCACGACAGGCGTGCGCTACAACAGCTTGTTCTGAATGTGCACGTAAAACCCTATGACCTGACCTGACCTGACCTGATACTTTGTGCATTTATAAGCATCGAACAGGTCCCGCACAGAGTATGTGAAAGTTGATGGGGGGGGGGGGGGGGGGGGGTGTGTGTGTAGTACTGTCAGTGCTATGGCTCGGGAATGGCAACACATTTCCACCACCCCTCTATCTCAGTTTTATAAAAGCCTTTTAAGCAGAGTAGTAACAATGAAAAGTTGGATAGAGCTACCGCCCCCTCTAATTTGCAACAATATCCTAACTTAAAAAAATATATAAATGCTACTTTAGTGTATTGATTGACAACATTCCAAACCTGTTTTAGTGTTGCAATGGAGTTTCCTTCCGAGAATAATATTCTGTGTGCGTGTCTGTTTGTTTGTCTTTCTGTGTGTATATTATAGGTGTCAGAAGCGAGGTTTTAGGTGCGTGTACAGGAGGGAGGCTGGACTGCGGCAAGTGAAGGTTTTAGGGATCGAGCAATGCTCCCCCCCCCCCCCCCAAAAAAAAAAAACCTATTAAAAAAGAGGAAATTTTGTTTGGAGTGACGGGGGTAGGTGGGTGGGATTCGACCCCAAACCACCTCTCTGCACACGCACCTGGGTTTGTATGTGTCGGGATTGCATTGACCCCAACTGTGAAGCTAATAGAGTCAGAAATATGTCCCCTCACGCAGTTGAGACAAATGAATAATTGCGCCCCCACCCCCAACTGCTGGCGTCTTCCGACCCCTACGATGTCTACTTATTATTCGGACACAGCACTGTATTCCAATCTTGTCACAGTTAGATCGCCGTGGAAGGCAAACCTAAAATGCGCTAAAAGTTGTGGCATCCACGTTATAAGAGATGCAATAACTGTCTATAAATGAACAGTTTATTTTTAAACACAGCGGTAGTCAACACTTGGTAACTCGGATGCCTGAAATAACACAGGAGGTACCGGGAAATCTTCTATGGGGAGTATAACCACAGACAAGCCCTTCGCTTTGCCAACAACAGCAACAGAATTACTTATAACTACCCTGAATTCCAATTGCATCACATTATATTTGTATCGGTGTCACAAACGTAAACCATGAACCATGGTTCATAGCATAATATGAAGCAACAATAACGAATTAGTAGGATTTTAGCAATTTAAAATATAATTTTACAGTTTTCATTTGAAACTAGGCGAATTCAGTTTTGCTAAATAGAACTAAATAATAATTAAAATTAGTTTTCTTAAATATATTCGTCAAATTCAAACTGGAGATTTTATTAATGACACCTTTACGTAACCGACACGAGTGTTGAATGTCATTGGGGAAGACAAAACTAATAATGTTAAGTTTGTGGTGACAATTTATGTATATACTACTCAAAAGAATTTAAGGGTCAAAAATTTATAACCAAATAAGTTTCAGAGTGTATTAGATTGATGATGTAAACCACCAATTTTTTTATTTATTGTTCCATATTTACAAAAACCCACAAATAAACGTCACTGTATACAAGAAAGTCACATGACATGCTGTCAAAGTTGAAGGTTGTCAAACATGGATTTTACACATTAGAACATTCGTTTAATAGTGTGTGAATCCACCCCTGGCGCGAATACACTCGACACATCGTTGCCTCATGCTGTTAATCAGACGTCTGAAGAACTCTTGGGAATTGGCCTGCCACTCTGCCATAAGAAGTTGACCCAGATCATGAAGGTTGGCCGGAGGGGCATGGTTATCCCGAACTCTCCGGCCTAATTCGTCCCAGGCGTACTCTATTGGGGCCAAGTCAGGCGAATATGCTGGCCAATCCATCCTGGTGATACCTTGTTGTCTGAGAATGTCCGTTACCACCCTGGCGCGGTGGGGTCTGGCATTGTCATCCTGCAGAACTGCCCCGCCGCCAATCTGCTGAAGGCCTGGGAGAACCAACGACCGGATAATCTCATTCAGATAGCGGATTCCATTCAGATTGCCATCCACCACATAGAGGGGGGTCCTGTGGTGGATAGAGATGCCGCCCCACATCACGACGCTGCCACCACCGAACCGGTGACGTTGTCTAACGTTAACGTCAGCGAAGCGCTCCCCAGGACATCTGTAGACACGAACCCGACCGTCGTTGAACTGGATACTAAACCTGGACTCATCAGTGAACATCACTCGACCCCACTGAACACGTTGCCACCGCAGATGAAGCGTGCACAAGTGACGTTTGGCCGTTTTGTGACGTGGTAGGAGTGGTGGTCGAACAGCCTGGCGACGGCAGCGTAGATTATTGGCTCTCAGACGATTGCGTATGGTTTGATCAGACACTCGAGTTCCAGTCGCAGTCCGCAGATTGTCACGTAATCGGCGTGCAGTGGTTATGCGTTGACGTAGAGCCATATTGGTGATGTAGCAGTCCTCTCTATTTGTAGTGCTTCGGGGTCTTCCCGAACGTGGACGATTTCGAACAGAATTCGTTGCTTGGTACCGTTGCCACAGTCGGCCAACGACACTCTGACTGACACCAAGTCTCAGAGCAACATTTCTTTGCGTATTGCCATCCTGAAGCCAAGCAATAGCTCTTCCTCGATCTTCGATAGTCAGTTGAAGTCGTACCATTGTCGAATTTGGAGTGTGCACCGTACACGAACGCAAGCTCCAATTATACGGAAATTCAGCATTGGGAACATGGAATACACGTGCAAAGCGTGCAAATGAAGCGCTTTGTGAAAAAGCAAGTTATGGGCACTTAGCAGACCTTTCGCTTTCGCCTTAATTTACGTGCAAATGTAAGCATGTTTTCGCCATAGAACTAGTCAACAGTGTCAATGACAGTGGATTTTAATTCATTTATGGGTTGCTTAGACCCACTTTCGTCAACATGGAACAATACCATGCGTGACATTATGATCTAGCTAATATAATTGACATTCAGAAAATAATGTCGAAAATATCGTCTGACCCTTAAATTCTTTTGAGTAGTATATTTAGACTTGATCATGATGACTTGTACTGTATTACTGTTAACTACGTATATACTAGTATACATCACGGGAGCTATAATCCAGGCTCCCCATCACTCCCTTATGACTAGTCCAAGGAGAGTAATTCTTAGCTCCCCGTAGCATGTGAACTTTTATAGTATCTATAATATGGTAATACATGTATTTTAGATGGCTCCCCATTATCTAATTTAAGGGAGAAATTAATCACTACCTCATTTTTTGTTTTCACGGCGTGTTCTGTACACTTATTTTTAAAGCGCGATGAGTGGTGTAGGTAATGGTGTTGGTGGTTACAGCCGCGGGTCGTTGGTGTATACTTTAATATTTTTATTGCTATCTTGATGTTAGATGCCACTGGCGTAGAGGGTGGGTGGGTGGTAATGGGGGGCATGTTGGAGCAGCGATGTTTTTTTTAAATTATATATTTGTACATGTATTTATATATATGTGTGTGTGTGTGTGTGTGTGTGTCCCCCACTTTTTGGCACCTTCCTACGCCCGTGGATGCTCATGCTACGAGGCAGACGTTTGCCACATATACTTGCATATACAGGACGTTGAACCGTAATACTCGGATTACTGGCCTGTTGCGCTTCTTTTCCGGTCTGACGTTTAACTAATACGTGTAGTAAATAAAGCCGCATCGCTAACCAGAACTAGGCGACCGAGGCTGTTTGTCTTCCATGGCGATCGCTAATTCACTCTTTGCGTGTAGGCCAGGCTTAATCCAGAGTTTTAAACTTTTAAACGCGGAAAGACTGTTTTGTCTTTTTAACACCCGGCTGACAAATTGCACAACAGCCAAAACACATATAATTAAAATGTTTTAGAAGTGCTCGCCAGAAGTACAAAATGGTCATCACTAGGATATTAGGGCGGTAAACAAGGTCCGGTATTCATTTTGTGGTGGGGTTTGGGGTGAGGGTGTGTGTAGAGGGTGGGTGTAGGGGGTGGGGGTGGACGTAGCCCAGTGGTAAAGTGCTCCCTCAATGCGCGGTCGGTCTAGGATCGATCCCCAATCGGTGAGCCTATTGGGCTATTTCTCGTTCCAACCAGTGCACCACGACTGGTATATCAAAGGTCGTGTAATGTGCTATCCTGTCTGCATATAGAACATCCCTTGCTACTAATGGTAAAATGTAGCGGGTTTCCTCTCTAAGACTATATGTTAAAATTACCAAATGTTTGACATCCAATAGCCGATGATTAATACATCAATGTGCTTAGTGATGTTAAACAAAAACAAACTCTTTTTGTGGAGGGGGAAAAAAATTGTAATTGTAAAATACGGGTATAGATATGTATTATTGTAATACGTATTTAATACCTTCAAGATGGATATAGCGAAAGTTCGTGACTTGATTAGCAGAGCATAATTGTGTATTTTGAGTGGCAATTGCCTCTTACTTTCTATCAATTTACAGCCTTTCGTCGTAACTATGAAAAAGTGCCCTTTTTAGTTTAAAAATGCCCTTTTTTTTGTCTAGCTGGCTAAAACCTGCATTATTGTGTTTTGATTCTTTTTCACCAATACTGCTCTTAATTAATTTTTAGGTTAGGCACGTTAATGGGTTATAATACATTGTTAGATGTTAACGCTGTCGACATATAATTTAATTTCTTAAAGCTAAATTAAAATTTTCATGAATGAAATATAGAACGGATAACAATAGACACTGCTTTTTAATACATTTAGTAAAATTCAATATATAAACGCCAACAAAGCGAATCTTGACATAATTCCGAAACCTAGCATTATATATCATCTACGTGGTTATGCGTTTGTCAAATACAACCTTGATAGCTGGTCCGTTGTGACCTTTCTTTGAAGCGTAGACTGTATAACAAGACGGGTCACTAATTGATGGCGTACCAGATTGTTCAAAGCGAGCGAGGTTTTTCATAAATTACTGGACAGTTCGTACCCATTCCAGAATTTTATAGTATACCAACTAAAAAATGTCACCTATTGGATTTCCCCCCATTCTAGTTTCCATGTCTTGTTTACCAGAGACTAGTATCGTGTACTCACGTGCCTGTTAATTGTTTATTTATTTAAAAACTAAATTTAAGTACAAAACGTCGAGATGTTATCTGGTCTGGCTGTC
Source organism: Gigantopelta aegis (assembly GCF_016097555.1). Lineage (NCBI taxonomy): Eukaryota > Metazoa > Mollusca > Gastropoda > Neomphalida > Peltospiridae > Gigantopelta > Gigantopelta aegis. The sequence goes on from NC_054708.1 coordinate 67,696,884, forward strand.
CTTGACAACAGTCATTGTTTACCGAGAGACGGGCCGGCGTCGTTTTCTTCTATTTTCCCCCTCCCTCCATTGAGTCGTTGAAAGTCCGTCTAGGTTGACGACTCTTAAAGGAATGCGAACCCAGTACCGATCATCCTTAATGGTTACGACTTGATCACTTTATAGCCACCGTACTATCCGGTGACCGTACCTCGTTCAAGGGACAGACAGTATTCTAACAAGACATTGTAAGTGACTCTATAAATTAGCTTCAGTCACTCGTCATTGCGTCTTTTCTCAAAATCTCCGGCACGCAGATGCGTCGCTAGGTACTTGAGATACACTCTCGAGTCCATGTCACGTAGATCCATGACCACAACGATATAAGATGTTTAAAGAAAACTGAAATTGCATTAAATACTAATATGTAAAATAATTTTTTTTTTAAGAATGCGCAAAGTAGCGAAGTGACACCCCCTCCCCTCCCGACCTAAATATATGCGATGTCCTTGCAATTTGAAAACTGGCTTAGGCGCAGATTCCATTTGTCCGCAGTCTGTACGTGTACACGTAATCCACAATGCTTAGTTATCGAATACGCAAACGCATACGCATAAAGATACGGAGACACGCATGTTGGCAAAGAAAGTGATTGTTACGGATTACGCATTGCGCGGATTACATATACGTATTCGCACACGAATTACAAACAAATAATTTAAGCCTTTGTCATCTCATTAAAATCAATTATGAACACTAAATCATTAATCGCTAAAATAATTAAATTATTTTAATACTTTTCTTCACTGATGCCAAATTACCGAGTATAAGTTTGTATTCTAATGTTTTTGATAGTCTTTTAACAGTTTTAAAGTCTTTTATTACTCCATAGGAGTGGCTTGTGTACTTATACTACTGTAGTACTGTATTATTACTGTTGAACTCTTTTGTTTTTATTTTAATCGGTACACACGGTGAGACGTAAATAAAGAATGTCTGTCTGTCCAATCAGTTCATGCATCCAACAATATCTATGTTACTATTGAACTAAACAAAACCAGTAGGACCCCAAACTCGTCTCAAATGTACAGCTAAAACCAAATTATTATGACGCTACATTTGGTGATAGTATGATTTATTTTCCTGTTTGTATTCAACTACAGTTCAGGGCTATTAAAATTACAACTGAGGTCAAACGTTCATGATCATTTTAAATGGAGACATTGCGTTTAAAACATCCTTTTAGTTCTGCTGGACGATACTTAAGAGTAATGCGAGCGTTTCGTACTGATGATTGTTGCAATGATAGTAATGTTTCGTATTGACGGTAATGATGATTGTAATTATACAACTGTTTGGTGCTTCTGTTGAGCAGCTATCACGCTATCCATGTTTGCGAGCTCGTAATGATGATTGTAATTATACAACTGTTTGGTGCTTCTGTTGAGCAGCTATCACGCTAGCTATCCATAGTAGTAAGGAGGCCTGTTGAGTGCCATGACCTACTTTCCGTGACCTTGACCTTGATGACGTCACGTGACCTCGTCCTACTAACCCGGCCCTGACCTACTGACCCGGCCCTGACCTACTTAGACTGGCCTAATGTGCCGTGTGCAACGTCCTACTGACCTGGCCCTGACCTACTTAGACCGGCCCCTGACCTACTTAGAACGGCCCCTGACCTACTTAGACTGGCACTAAGAGTATAAAAAGGCTAGATCCGGTTTAATTGTCATTCGCTCGCCGAAAACGATCAGATCTACGTTCAATCCAGAGATGGCCTGTTCCACAAGTGATGAAGCGAGATGTCGTCTAGAACTTGGAACTAACGTCTACGTGGTGGCCAAGTTATGGAAAGGGGACACTGCTATTCACATACGGAAATTTGACAGTGACAAGGGGAAAACCTTCCCCACCCCACCAAGCGAGGTATTGTCCTTAGTCTTAAACAGTGGATCGAACTGTCTGGATGTAAAAGCCAAATTGACGAAACGATTTCAGCATTAAACCAGGGGAAAGACGAAACATTGTTCAGACACCTTGGTGTCAACGTCCATGTCAGCGTCGACAAGAACTTTGCTGGGGTGGACCTGCGTCAGTGGTGGTGGTGTGAAGAAACTAAATCCGTGAAACCTTCGAAGAAGGGAATATTCCTTTCTCTACAACAATGGGAGAAACTGAAAGGCTGTTTCACAGTCATGTGTGACTTTGTACCAGAGCTGAACTCGATTGTGCCCTGCGCCATGCAAGACGACCATCAAAACCAGATGGGATTTCTTCAGTGTAACTTCTGCAACCCTAACGAGTGTCACTAGTGGTGAACGAGTTTTGTTTTGGATGAACTCGAAGGTATAAAAGAATGGATTTATGGTTTACACTTCATTTGCTTTGCGACTGTGCTAGAGAACAGACGTGTTTTATGATTCTGACATTCTTGTGGCTTGTTGCACTCTATCTGGAACGAAGAAGATGGCATCGGGATATTCGAGCAGTCTTAGTAGCAGCAGCAGTAGCGACGAGGACGACGTCTTGGTCTGCAAATGTTCAGAAAGACATACAATCAAAAGAGTGGCTACCAAACAAGAAGAACATTTCATGGATCAAACGGATGCTACACGTGACATTGGGGTTGGAACTGAAGATGGCGAACTCGTGGATGAACCCACAGATCAGACGGATGCTGCCTGTGAAACAGATGCTGCCTGTGAGGAAGATTGCTATTCGAGACGTTACGTGTTCTGTCATCGTCCCGAAATGAGACATTTCTATGCCCGGATGCTGACGTATGCTCGGTGGCCCATACAATTACGTCAAAAACCAAAATAACTTGCCAAGGCCGGTTTCTACTACACGGGAGACCACGATGCCATCACCTGTTACTGTTGCGGACTTCGCGTCTACCGATGGAAGAAGACAGACGACCCAGTGATGGAACATTACAGACTCTCTCCAAGATGTCCTTATGTGAACAACCTGTTCAGACATTAAATGTTTTAGACACTTGTGTGCTATGTTATCATGTTGTATGTTGTGAATAAAACCGTGAATAACAGGTTTTGCTTTCTTATTTATGTCCTGGGTCCATGAGTGTGTCTCTGGACGTGTCCCTATGGTAGTAACACTGGTAAAGGGTAATATTTTGGTAACGATTATTTTTGGGAGCTCGCACGATGAGATTTGTGCTTGGGAGGAGGGACACTGCTCATATGTATCACACACATTCAAACATTCCTGTACCATATCTTTATGCGTCATAAGGTATATAAGTAAAAAACTCGTCATTTGAGGTAGAACTTTCAGAGGAGCAACATGTCAGACCAGTACAAGTTATATGTACCCGACGTGGATAAGTGGACCCGTTTCTATAAACTGCAGGCAGAAGGTAAACTTCAACCTCATTTTCCAGTGCAACGTGGTGGGAAAAGTCAGATCATGTACAGTGTGGATCGATGTCTAGAACTCTACGATCCCACGTGGAAAAAAAAGAAAAGAGGAACAGAACAAGTCCCCGACACCCAAAGTTGTCATGGTCTCCCCAACACAACAAGTGGTAGAGCAAGCCAAGGCCGAGCAGAAACGGAAACGTCAAGAGAGTGGCGTGGAACAGAAACGACGAGAGCAGACTGGGCAAAAACGGCACAAGCATTTCTGAGAAGGCTATAAAAGGGGGCATGGCAGTTTCAACATCGTCAGTTCACGTCGAACACTTCTACAATCAACATCATGAATCAGAATTGGTTTATTCCGGAACATGTCATGAACAAAAGATCGTGTCCCGTATGTCCAAAGACTTTTTCAAAACCATCAAATATGCTACGTCATTGGAAGACCTTCCATTCAGCTCAACTCCAGGCTCCTATAGCTCCGGCTCCTCTGGCTCCGGCTCCGGCTCCTAGGGCTCCTATAGCTCCTCTGGCTCCTATAGCTCCTGCTCTGGCTCCTATAGCTCCTCTGGCTCCTATAGCTCCTGCTCCTCTGGCTCCTATAGCTCCTCTGGCTCCTAGGGCTCATATAGCTCCTGCTCCTCTGGCTCCTAGGGCTCATATAGCTCCTGCTCCTCTGGCTCCTATAGCTCCTGCTCATAGGGCTCCTATAGCTCCTGCTCCTCTGGCTCCTATAGCTCCTGCTCCGGCTCCTATAGCTCCTCTGGCTCCTCTAGCTCATATAGCTCCTGCTTCTCTGGCTCCTATAGCTCCTGCTCATAGGGCTCCTATAGCTCCTGCTCCTATGGCTCCTATAGCTCCTGCTCCTGCTCCTATAGCTCCTCCTACAGCTCCTCTGCTCCTCTAGCTCATATAGCTCCTGCTCCTCTGGCTCGTATAGCTCCTGCTCATAGGGCTCCTATAGCTCCTGCTCCGCTGCAGCAGCAGCCCCTAAGATTGTTACATCCGTTCACCATGATCGTGTCGGGACCCACGTCGTGTGGAAAGACAGTTTTGTTGTACAAACTGCTAAGGGATGGTAAAATCCAGCCGCCTCCCCAGCGCATCATCTGGCTCTACAAACGATGGCAACCCCTCTATGATACGATCAAAATAACGAGTGAAATTTTTTCAAGGCATACCCGAGAATTTGGAAAAGGATCCTTATTTGAATTCGAGAGTCAGAAATCTCATCGTGTTGGACGACCTGATGTCTACAGCTGGAAAAGACCCTCGCATCACCGACCTGTTCACGGAAGGAAGTCACCACAGAAACCTCTCTTGTGATTGCCATCAACCAGAACTTGTATCACAGCAAGGACCCGACACAGAGAAGAAACTGTCATTACCTGGCACTGTTTAACAACCCCATCGACAAGCAGCAAGTCCTAACCTTGGCACAGCAGATGTATCCTGGAAATACTCGTCATTTCATGCAGCGGTTTGAGGAAGCTACCCACAGGCCCTACGGATATCTCTTGGTGGACTTGAAACCGACCACGCCCGAACATTGGCGTCTTCGGCCTAATGGTTTACAGACGGGGCCGTCCGAATGGTATAAAAGCACGAACGTAACGGCGAATGTCTCAGAAGAGTTGCAGCCACCGACGAAGAAAGAGCTCTACATGCAAATCATGCAAAGAAACGCATTCAAGAGAAAATTACCAGGCATACCCGCCTACGAAAGTGACGACGAAGAAGAAGATGAGGTGGAACCCTATCTGAAAAAAGTCAAGAGAATCCAGTCTTGCGATACGTGTGGTCTGGTCTTTAAAGACGGAAGCGACTTGCAGCGACACGTGAAAACGTGCGAAGAGGGAAATAAAAAAGAAGAAGAGCCGTCGCCCGACCTGGAAAACGAAGGCATTCGTCTCATGGTGGAACGTGAATTCGACATCAATCGTGACTATCTCCAAAGCAAGAGGAAACGCTACGAAGAAAAAAACATGTCCCAAGATGCCATTGAAAGAAACATGAAGACATTGCAATGGAAGTTATTTAAAGACACGTACTCTCGCTTTCTGACCTATATGCATTACTTTGACAAAGGTCCCAACACCAGAAATTTTTTAGTTTGTGAATCCAGACAAAGATGTGAGACCACAGATTCGTTCTAAATTAAATCAGTATCGTTCATGGATCGGCGAATATTTGGATGAACAAGACGACGACGATACCGACGATGAGGAGGACGACGATGATGAAGAGAAATGAACACTCATATTATTCACATGTCGCCCTTAAGGCCTCTCGATGTAACCCAGTGTGTGTCCATTTTATATATGTGTCAGTGATTTGTAATTTAGAAATAAATGAAAAACCAAAACATTGCGTTTGTTTTTTGAGTTTTTTACTCTATGACTAGATTTGTGATTGGATATTTCTACCGCTACTTTATAGTAGCAAGAGCTGTGTGTACAAGACAGAACATACCACGATCTTTGATATACCAGACATAATACACTAGTTGGCTATAGCTTAATGGGCCACCGACGGGGATCGATCCTAGATCGACCACTGTATTTACCTATTTGGTAATTAAAAAAGCCCTGTAAAAAGGCTTGTACTCTAGGGAAATACTTGTGTTTAAAATGCAGCTAAAAGATCATAGTTTAGGTCGGAGCGTTCAGTTGCAGTCACGCGTTCTTTCTTCAAAGCAATGGGCTGGGGATGTTTCACTCTCTTTCACACACACACACACACACACACACACACACACACACACACACACACACACACACACATCCCTTTCTTCTCCTTAACACATATGCCTTTCTTCTTAACAAACATTCCTTTCTTCGAGACAAATATGTCTTTCTTTTCCTATGACTAAAACAAAACAAAATATTTGTATTCAATTAATCTTTATTTTACGAGGAAGGAAATGTTTTATTTACTCAATATATTTTATTTATGGTTATACAAGAAAGAAAGAAATGTTTTATTTAACGACGCACTCAACACATTTTATTTACGGTTATATGGCGTCAGACATATGGTTAAGGACCACACAGATATTGATTGAGAAAACCCGCTGTCGCCACTGCATGGGCTACTCTTCCGATTAGCAGCAAGGGATCCTACACCATCCCACAGACAGGATAGTACATACCGTTGTCCAGTTGTGGAGCATTGGCTGGATATATACCAGACCGACCCACATCAAGGGAACACTGAGCTACGTCCCGTCCCCACAGGGTTATTAGAGGATGCTTGAAAAAAAATCGTAACATAATAAATAAATAAACAAATAAATAAGTAAGTAAATAAGTAAAATAAAAACAAACTATAAATTACAAATTATTATTTTGTTTTAAAAATAATAGAAAAATATAATTTTCCCACATGAGATACGAACGACGTACCTTTCACGCTAAAGTCGACTACGCTAACGACTGAGCTACCGAGACATCAACAAAATCTGTCATTAAAACCATTATATGTGCGAGCGGCTAAACGCGGAATGAAGTGACGAAATAGGTCAGTTAATAATAATCTTGTGAATGCGCTAGCGCGGGAGACATAGTGGGACGACAATTCTATTTTACACCTATTTAAATCATTTCTTATTTCACGTCTTTAAGAAGTAAAAGTAAAGTAAAGTTTGTTTTATTTAACGACGCCGCTAGAGCACATTGATTTTTTATCTTATCATCGGCTATTGGACGTCAAACATATGGTCATTCTGACACTGTTTTTAGAGGAAACCCGCTGTCGCCACATAGGCTACTCTTTTTACGACAGGCAGCAAGGGATCTTTTATTTGCGCTTCCCACAGGCAGGATAGCACAAACCATGGCCTTTGTTGAACCAGTTATGGATCACTGGTCGGTGCAAGTGGTTTACACCTACCCATTGAGCCTTGCGGAGCACTCACTCAGGGTTTGGAGTCGGTATCTCGATTAAAAATCCCATGCCTCGACTGGGATCCGAACCCAGTACCTACCAGCCTGTAGACCGATGGCCTGCCACGACGCCACCGAGGCCGGTGTCTTTAAGAATGTAACTTCTAGTTCCGAAGAGTATTTTATTTAGAGACTGCCAACACAAGATACCACCGCTTCCCGGATGTAAACAGTGATAACCATTCATCATTCAGGGCGCTAAAAATAAATACACTACCTCGCGTCGGGCAGAGTCCTTAGAAGTGGTAGGTTAACGACACCACTAGAGCACTCGATTTATGAATCATTGGCTATTGGATGTGAAACATACTTCTGACAGTTTTAGAGAGGAAAACCCCCCTGCACTTTCCCATTAGTAGCAAAGGATCCAACAGACAGGATAGCACGGGCGTTGCTAAGTACGACGGATCGGGGTCGGGCTAAATAGGTCAGGATTAGACTAAGTAGGACAGGGTCAGTCTAAGTAGGTCGGGTCCGGGTCAGTAGGACGTTGCACACGGTACAGTAGTCCGTGAAGTCATCAAGGTCAAGGTCACGGAAAGTAGGTCATGGCACTCAACAGGCCTCCTTACTACTATCCATGTTTGCGAGCTCGTAATGATGATTGTAATTATACAACTGTTTGGTGCTTCTGTTCAGCAGCTATCACGCTATCCATGTTTGCGAGCTCGTAATGATATTATTATTAGAGACGGTGCTCGCTTCCGTCGTAACTGTACAGGACTGGGGGTTAGTGGCAAAATTACGGAGCACATCGTCGCATTCGGGAAAAAAATAATGGAGACGTTCATGTGAAATGAGCTGGCCTGAAAACCTTTCACCATCTGTTCCCATCATTCTACACACAATATTAGTTGTAATATATGTACAATGCACCCCTCTCCCTTAAAAAAAAAAAAAATATATATATAAAATATAAATATAAAACAAAAATAAATTAATAAAGGTAGCCATTACGCCTATGGCCGCCATCAGTTTCTTTTCATTTTCCTGTCAACAGGAAAGTGGATCTTTAATGTACACTTTACCACAAAATATGACAGCTCGTGTCATATTTGTTATATCAGTCGTGGATCACTGAAGCGGGTCGACCAAACGATCCAGCGCGCTGTATTATATCGAGCTGTGTACTTATATTCTACTTCTTCCTTGTTGATTCCCCCGGGACACGTTTAATAGTCGGCGCACCTGCAGGTTCCAGGTACATTCTGCACACTTGTCTAGTCGTTCTGTCGCTTATTTATTACATACACAAACTTGCTTGGCGAGTTGTGCTTTGTTACTAGTCTACCCTATGTCGATGTTTTCTGTCTAATGAACCCCAACCTGTTTATAAGACGTAACTCGATAATGTCAAGTCTTTGAGGGTGGTTCACCTGTGTTACGAATGTCACTGAAGATGAGTGTCATTTGGTTTGTCTTTTGTTGTCGTACACAGAGCAGCAGATGCATACAAGTCACTGGCCCTAGTTTGAGACATCCAATAGCCCCCTCTCTTTGTCTATTTTTTTTGGTCTGTCTAAGTGTTTCTCTATTTCTTTATATCTTTCTTTCTGTCTGCATGCATGTATGTATTGTTTGCATGCATGTATGTTTGCATGCATGTATGTATGTATGTATGTATGTATGTACGTACGCATGTATGTATGCATGCATGTATGCATGTATGCATCTATAAATCTATTTATAAATCTGTCTATAAATCTATCTATCTATCTATCTACCCACTCAACAATCTATCTACTTAATTTTGTGTTGGGTGACGTTAAAATCTTTTTAATTCTAGTTGTCGAGTAAGGTACCTTTTCCGTGTCGCATAAAGTGGTTTTGAAGGTACTACGAAAACCAGGACAACCAGAAAAAGAACTAATTTGTCAAAATGTAATTGATATATTAACAAATTTAAAAATGTCTAATTTAGAAACAAACGAACAAGCAAAACAACACGAACTATAATTATTACTTAAACCACACTTCTGACGTCACGCTATTGTTCTTGATGTGGATTGTTTTTCATGATCTCACGGCTAACCACGACCCCCTTTGTTTGTGATTATTATTTAAAAAAGAAAAGAATCAACAGTTAACCGTGTATTCTCCATTACATAAACTAATTTACGTTACCTAATAACTAGCGCCTTTAAGATACTAGTTAAAGTTTATTACTGTAACATCTGAATGTCGCTTCAAGTTCTTTCACCACCCTCCTTATTCACTTGGCATTGCACGCTTGGACTCTATCCATTTTCTAAACTGAAAGCCGAGTTAATGATGATGATAACTAGTTTAACGTGCCCATATACCACTAGGGTTTCGAACACGCCCATTCCGAGTCCGACCTCCGATAAGATCGGTGGCCTGACTCGGGATGGAGGGGGGGGGGGGGTGTGTGTGTTGAAAATGGGCAGAAGTTTTAAAATAACAATTAGTAAAAAAGTTAATAGAATAAATAAAAAAAAAATAAAAAGGTTACAAGCCAAAAATAAAAAAGAATTGACTGCTCGGCCGAATATTTATATAATTTGGAGCATTTTAGAAGGACAGTCCAAAATTAAATAAGTTAAGGGAAGAAAATTTGATTCCAACGATTACGTCATAGCTGCTGTTAAAATACTTTTTTTTTAGAGCCCCAAAGTAAATTACAGGTAGTTCATGACGACAGAATAGCGAAACCAGAGCAGTACTGGGGTGGTAACTGCAGCGAGATACAAATCGACCGTATTGAAAAATGCTGATGAAATATTTGACATGGATTGGGTAAAAGTTGATCACGCTACGGAGTATTTCAGTGCTCTTGTGTACTCGTATATAATATTGTGGCTTTATGGTACTTTGTTACTTTCAAAAGCCAGACAAAGGTACAGATGCTACACTAACCTACAAAGGCCACCCATGGATCGTACAGAAATCTGTCTTCGTGAGTAAGTGACCGTATTCATTTCTGGCCAACAATGCTATAGAAATGCGACTTTAAAAAACCCACCAGTGACCAACCACACTATATCTAAAAGCGGAGAGAAGCGGAGAGAAGCGAAGCAAGTTTACGGATCATACCACATACGAACTCGGTTGAGGATTTTCTTTAGCTTACTTTGACATCATCTGAGAAAATCACAGTACAGTATCGAGAAATCACGTTTTTTCTGTAGGACAGCGTTTTACTGGGGTGCATAAATGAATAAATTAACTTAATACACGTATATAAGAGGGTATACAAACATATTCTGAGATACCTATGTAATTAAAAGAAATAAGATTAAAAGTATAAAGTGTTATTAAATCTGCTGAATTGTAAATAACTGATAACGTGCATATAAAATAGTCCTTGCTGATTTTTGTTAGGAATAGGCCTCGTGACGTTACTTTTTTTTTTTTTTTTTTTTTTTTAAAATGAAGTATCGAAATAACTATTTTAAGCATCAATTAGCCATTACTCATTACTGAGTTTTTAGTGATTTTAAAATATTTCGGCAAATATAATAGTTTTACATTATTAATAATTTATAATTACTATTGACATACATTTTCTTGCTTAAACTATAAATTCATACTATAAACCAGTGCATTTCTGGACATCGTAATGTTTTGTAGTATATCTCAATATATATATATATATATTTTGTCTGAAATAATTTAGTATGTACGATTTTAATTTATCATTTCTTTCAATGGCCAAACAAAATTTGACATAATTCAGCCATAATGCTTTATATTTAAAACACGTTTAGTTTTAAAGATAGTATTTAAAAAAAGCAAAAAAACAAAAAAACACCCCCAAGAAGCAGCAGGAAGCGTGTTTATTTTATTGGATGTTGGAGGTCAAACGGAAATCTTACTTTGAACTAAAAACTCAGGATTGTCTCTTTAAAAATGTTCCTTTGATTTTCGTGTCAACCCAGGACTGTAACATACTTATGTGTACATAAATACCCGGAATGTTGATAACATCATACCAATCCTCCTCCACGGAAATGTTATCTGACCTGCCCATGTTTTAATATCCACTCAGACGACAGGTCATCTGATTATGATATTGTACTGGCTATTGTCGTGTCTTAAAATAGCCATGAATCGACTTATCCAGGGTCGTATCTATCAGGGAGTACAGAGAGTGTATTTTCCGTACCCTTTCACCCAAAATGCGAAGAAGTCGACTTTTTGTTTAGAGATTCTGTTTTTCCCTACCTGGAGACGAAAATATTAATGTATTCCGTTTCTTTCTTACTGCACCCCCAGTTATTTGAATTAGATAAGGTCCAGGCATGGTTGCGCACGCACGCACGCACACACACCTCGCACAACACGTATCTTTTGACATAAGCGGAAACTGACAGTAAATGTAGTTAATAGATTTGGCTGTAGCAGATTTCTTTTAGCACACGAACAGAAGCGGGTTTCTAATCTCACAATCTTGCTCATGCGTCACAAGTCACACGTTAAAGCGTTTCACCACTATTAATAGTCGCTGAATAGGGGGCGGGACGTAGGCCAGTGATAAAGCGCCCGCTTGATGCGCAGTCGGTCTGGGATCAATCCCCGTCGGTGGGCTCATTGGGCTATTTCTCTTTCCAGCCAGTGCACCACGACTGGTATATCAGGCCGTGGTATATGCTTTCCTGTCTGTGAGATAGTGCAACTAAAAGATCCCTTGCTACTAATGAAAACATTTAGCGAGTTTCCTCACTAAGACTATGTCGAAATTACCATATGTTTGACATCTAATAGCCGATGATTAATAAATCAATGTGCTCTAGTGGTGTCGTTAAACAAAAACTGTTTAGTCGCTGAATAAAAAAGTTTCTGGCATGACGTTAAATGCTTGTATTTCCTTTCAGAGGTGTAGCTGTAATTGATCGCCAGCTTTCACCAGCTTGCAGACCAATTCCACAAAATATGAAAAATATTATTAATAAAAAAAATAAAAATAAAATTATTAAATAAGAAAAAAAACCCAGATGAAAAGTTTGTTTTGTTTAACGACACCACTGGAACACATTGATTTGTTAATCATCGGCTATTCAATGTCAAAAATTTGGTAATTTTGACATTTTAGGAAACCCGCTACGTTTTTCCATTTAGTAGCAAGTGACCTTTTATACGCACCATCCCACTGACAGGGTAGCACATATCACGGCCTTTGATATACCAGTCATGGTGCACTGGCTGGAAAGAGAAGACACAACATCCGACACCCTTGCATATTAGCGGTTTCGCCTCTCACTTGCGTAGCTGACGTGATATTGATGTACAATAAATTTCACGTCTGCTATTCCCCTGCGTTTCCCAGCGTCCTTAACCTTTTGTTACACCGAACCTGTAAATGGCGGCTGATGGTATTCCGCTGCTCGCGCGACCGGCAGTCCGCAATAATTATCGACACGAGGCTTAGGCCTTGAACAACGTGTTGATGGACGAACACATGGATGTCGTGCAAATGGTCTCTGTGGCACAGTGGTTCAGCTATTGGAATGAAGGTCGCTAGGTGCTGGGTTCGTATCCTAGCACTGTATCCCGTGAGTGAGAGGAGGGTGGTACATGTACTATTGATACCCGTCGGTGGGCCCATTGGGCTATTTCTCGTTCCAGCCAGTGCACCACGACTGGTATATCAAAGGCCGTAGTATGTACTACCATGTCTGTGGGATGGTGTATATAAAAGATCCCTTGCTGCTAATCGAAAAGAGTAGCCCACGAAGTGGCGACAGCATGTTTCCTCTCTCAATATGTGTGTGTTCCTTAACCATATGTCTGACGCCATTTAACCGTAAGTAACATATATTGAGTGCGTCGTTCAATAAAACATTTTTCTTTCTCACAAACCACTACCCGTATTTTGAAACAAAAAGAAATAACTGTTTTATTTAATGACGCACTCAACATATTTTAACTATGGTTGTATGACGTTGGGCATATGGTTAGTGACCACATAGATAATTAGAGAGGAAACCCGCTGCCACCACTCCATGAGCATAGGTATATTTTGAGAAATGATAACTGGAAAAAGGTTATGTCAACTTGCCAAAATGAGTTGTCCACTCTTTCGATTTTTGTTTTCTTCTTCTTATTTTTACTTTATTGGTTGAGGTAGTAGTGGGGGTGGGATGGGATGGGGTGGGGTAGAGGATGGAGATGGGTGTTCCATCCATTTAGGTCAATATGAGTGGTGAAAAGTTGTATATTTTGAATACATAAACAAAATTGTTTTCTTTTCTGATTTTTATTTTTACAAGTTTGAAGCTTTAAACTGATTTTGAAAACAGTAGACTTGTGGTTGCCAGCCGTCGCTTTTATTACCTAATGTGAAGATTCAAATATCACTATTCTGGCATACTCGTTGTCACTGCTCTGATTTCTTTCTCACTAGCCATTTGACATAACTTATATAATTTAATGCCCAGAATATTGCTGTTGTAGCATACTTAGGATCTAGTGTAAATAAAAATAGTCCTCAGTAGACAAACATACATGGTAGAACTTACACCGGACCTCCCTTGCTGCTAATGGAAAAATGTAGCGGGTTTCCTCTCCAAAATTATGTCAAAATTACCAAAAGTTTGACATCCAATAACCGATGATGAATGAATCAACCTTCCATGTACGTGACTGGTATGCAAAACTATTCAGCGGTCTGTAATAAACATTTATGACATTTGTGAACAATATGTTTTTAAGTGTACTGGCATATTTCCGCCTTACTTTTCATAGTCTAATAATGAGACGTAACACTACAGGAACAAAAGTGAGATAACAAAATTAACGGGCTAATTCTTCGAATCAAGGATTTTGTATTTCACATTTGTTTTCCATCAAGATCATAGTGATGTTTTAAAAGTTACATTATTGTTTTAAAATTGACGGACTAATTTTTTCAAGTCAAGGATTTTGACTTTCACCTTCCTACCATCATGGTTATAGTGATGTTTTAAAATGGTATATTATTGCTTTAAAAGACTATTATTTTAAAATTGACGTACGAATTCTTCGAGTCAAGGATTTTGTCTTCCACCCTTTTTCCATTATGGCCATAGTCATTAATCTTTTTACTATCGTGGTGATGGTGATGTTTTACAAGACAACATTATTTTACAATTGATGGACCAATTCTTCGATTCAAGGAATTTGTCTTTCGCCCTTTTTTCATCATGGTCATAGTCATGTTTTAAAAGACTACATTATTCTTTTAAAATTGATGGACGAATTCTTCGATTCAAGGAACTTGTCTTTCACCTTTATTACCATCATGGTCATAATGATGTTTTAAAATATTACCTTATTGTTTTAGAAGATTACATTCTTGTTTGTATGTTTGCAGGTGTTCAGATGTTGGAATTCGCCAGTCCGACCTTGTGTCCAAGGCAAAGCATGCCGGTAGACTATGCTACGTACCTCCTTTCGTCGTCACCCCCCGCCAGCACGTTCGACCTGCTGAGCGTGGCGTTCGCCCCCCTGACTCTCGCGCACCATGAGTCCGGCGACCAGCTGCCGTCCACGTGCAGCAAGTCGTCGCTGAGCGAACGCCGCGTGTCGCCGCTGAAGCCCATCATCATCCGATCTGACAGCAGCGATGGGCTGACGTCGGATGACTCCGCGCCAGGATCTCCACAGTCTCCAGGCAGGCACAAGAAGAAAGTTTCGTTCGCCGATCTCCGCGGGAAGGCCCTAGCCACGGTTCGGCTGATCACGGAACCTTCCGACACGCCGCCGAAGCTAAACCCGAGCATCCTGTCGTCCGTGACTCA
Organism: Gigantopelta aegis; assembly: GCF_016097555.1. NCBI lineage: Eukaryota > Metazoa > Mollusca > Gastropoda > Neomphalida > Peltospiridae > Gigantopelta > Gigantopelta aegis. The sequence goes on from NC_054708.1 coordinate 67,711,929, forward strand.
GGGCGCGCACGCCGACGTCACGGAGCAGCCTCCCCTAAAACTGTGCTTTACGCAGCCCGCGTCCGACTACCTGGCGTTCAGGGACAAAGTGGAGAAATCGTACGTCTGTCTGGAGAACGTCATTCTTAAGGACTACGATGTCGTGGGCACCATTAAAGTGAACAATGTCGCCTTCGAGAAACGCGTGTTTGTTCGGTGCACCTTCGACACGTGGCAGACGTACAACGACGTGCCCGCCACGTACCTGCCCGGCCCCGGGAACGCCACGGGCAGGGGCAACATGTTTGATACGTTTTCGTTCGAGTTCAGCGTGCCGACGAACATGGAGGTGGAAAGGAAGGTGGAGTTCGCTGTTTGTTTCGCAACGGGCGACGCACAGTACTGGGATAATAATAGTGGTGCGAACTACCAAATTGTTTTCACCAACTGCAGGCCCAGAGATCGACCACGTTTTGTAACGGATCCCAAACGATCTCTCACTGATGTGCCCATGTGGACGGAGTACGCCGGCTGGGACCGCGGGGAATCATCAACGACATACTACTGATGATGATGCCGAGTCCAAGTCCACTTTTTGCACTGTTCAGACGTGCGCGAGTTTTCCAGTGATTTTCAAAGTATTGGAACAAAGGTTGTGTTTATGCACCCAGGCTTGGTGTCCGTGCCTCTACATACTCGCCCCCAAACCCCTGAAAATGCCGACAAGCTAATATGAATGATAAGTCTTTCGGGAGAACAAAAAACTATAGTCATATAAACTTTAATGTCTAGCCGTTTTGTGCAACAACGGTGATAGAAGAGGGATGGTGAAACCAGGTTTACTATCTAATTCTGCAGCTTATGAATTATTGTCCAGTGTAGAGGCTTCCCTTCTCTTTCAGAGAGATGCATACTAATGTTTCAAATATATTCGCTTATGTTAATGGATTATCAGCCATCCCTCTTTATTTGCAGGTGCAGATTAGAGAAACGACTTGTGGCTATTGCTGTCCTCCAATTCTGCATGCCTATTGTGATAACATTAGATTGTCGATAGCGTCATTTAGTGTGTGTGTGTGTATGCGTGTGTGTTTTTAAGGAGGGGGTTATTGGCAATTGTATTTAGTACTACATATGCCAGAATATTGTTTTACTGTTTGGCCAGTAGAGTCTAATGTACATTTTTTGTGTCCAAATATTGCATCAGACTTTCTTTTTTGAGGATCCATGCCGCACTCGACATTTTAATATGCCGTATCCAATTCGCAAATTAATGATGAAAATTATGAAATAATTTTTCTATATTTGTACATTATAAATCGTTATCAGGCGTGGATACATGATTTTTTGCAAGGTTGGGGGTGGGGGTGGGGGTGCGGTGGGAGTTGGAGTTGGTGGTATACACGCAGTTTAATAAACGTCGTGAGTAGTGGGGTCCAAACCCCCTTAACCCCTGGATCCGCGCCTGAATATCGCTCAAGATACTTAATCATGTTCAGAGGTGCATTCATTCACTTCTGTGTTTTTCAAAAACGAAAGTCTGTTTCCTATCTTGTTAATGTTGTCATACATTAAGACAATAATATGTTATATTTTGAAAAACGAAAGACTTTGTTTCATGTCTTATGAGTGTTGTGATACATTAAGGAAAGCAAATCTGTATTATAATTTGAAACGTGAACTGCGCAAGTTGTGATATATAGCCATGTGTTGGAGCGTTGACGTGGAGAAATTGATATAGGGCATTGTTTGCATCGTGTACATAGTGTTGTTTTGCTGTGAACTACTTAACCTGTAGTGTGTGTAAACAATATAATACAGATTCCTTTTCACCATGTAACCGTATAACGAAGGCATATTAACACGATTTTGTGCAGATATAGGAATTTTGTCATGACATTTTCTGCTATTTTATTTGTATTGCTACTAACGGTAACGTGTAATCATGTACAAAAATTCTATGTCATATATATATATATATATATATATATATATATATATATATATACATTTTGATAGAACTTTTAAATTGTTGAACTCAAAAAGGGATATTATTCATGGGTCCATTGCTCATGTGCAATTCAGTTAAATAAAATACGATTTGTCGCTATACGTAAAACATAAATTTATTTGTTTTGTATTTATGTACAGCAGTATATTAATAAAAAATATAGCAGTTTATTTTGCATTACTTTGAATTGCACTAATATGCAAAATAAACAGCTATATTCCTATTGAATATATCACCACGACAAATGTTCTTGAATAGCTGAATTGTAATATTCCTCCATTGTCACGTTCCTGGATGAAACGTTCTGTTCCTATTTAACTGACAAAGGAGAAAATAATTATCTATATATATATGAAAAAAGGAAACTAAGAATTATATATGTTCAGAGATGTGGCTTTGTTTCTGTTGGAGCTTTTTCCATAAGGTATTGATTTAGTCTGCTTGAGTTTGTTTTAAATGCAGATTACCAGACCTCTGAAAATTGCTAGAACCATCATTTCGTTCGTGTGTTGCTTGCACAAGTATCATCGTTTCGTTCGTATGTCGCTGGCACAAGTCCTGTTTCATGTAAAACTCTGAAAATTGCTAGAACCATCATTTCGTTCGTGTGTCGCTTGCACAAGTCTTTGTTTTACGCAACCCATTTTTGTTTTGTTCGCCCATTAAATTTAGCACATCATTTACATGGTCATGACAAGGTTACGCAAAAACGAAATGATTTACGTGAATTTGTTTTTGCGTAACCCATAAATGTGTGTCGCCAATTTTCAATTCTCAGAGGTCTAATAAAACCGTTTCGTTCAATTTTTATTCCATTTTAATAAAACGTACCTCGAGTTCCACAAGTAACGATGTTTGGAACAGCTTACATATATCCAATATACTGAGACTTAATGGGTATATGTATAGGACTAGACAGCTCTGCTGTTCTTCTATAACCTTTACACGTTGATTACCTATATATTTTTATAGTATTGACACGATCATTGGCAGCTATTTTAGGTATTAATTGTAAATATATATTTTTTTCTTTCCTCAAAGCGCCTGTCTCTATCGGGTTAATACGGTGTTAAGCTTCTGGATGGATGGTTGAAGTATGCAGTATTTGCCTGGGTATAAGTGTACTTTTTACAAAATGGAACTTTATACTTTCAAGTCCGTAATGTACTCTGTGTATAGTGTATACCGTTCTCACAAGATATAGTCTGTAAGTGTGGATGTGTGCGTGTGCGTATCAGTGTAATATATATATGTACTACTATGAGTATAGCGGGTAGGAGCAATAGTCAGTATTTCGTGTTCGAGATCGTAAGAAAGGCGCGTCATATAGCGAGGAGGGGAGTCTTGACTGTGGCGAGCGAAGTTTATAGGGATAGGGGGTGTAGTCAAGCTCCTCCGGAAAATTTATTGACCCCCCAAAAAAACCCCAAACAAAAACAACAACATTTACCTGAGCAGTGTGATTTCGACCCCATAATTGCCACCCACCCTTGCACACGCCCTGGTATGATCAACCATAGTTTCATCTGTTTTCCCTTTAAAACAGTACCCCACACTTTTTACACGTAAGGCCGCCACGTGGTCATTTGCGATTTTGAACCATCATTCTCTGACATCTCTCCATGTTTCGATAAATCCACTAGCGCTCTGCCCGGGCTAGTGAATTTGTGGTCTGGGCTAGTGGAAAATTACCAACTGTATTTTGTCTATAATGTTGTACATTAGCCAATGCTTCTGCGAGGATTGATGGCTTTCTCAAACATTTGCCGAGCACTGCACGGCGATCTTTCTGCGTTCGGTTCATCTCCGTTTCTACCAAAGAAGGTTCGTTTTTAGTGTCTGTGTGTATCTTGTCAGATATTTTAGTTATCGTGTGTTTTGTAATTAAATGTTGTGGATTATGAAAGTACGCGTCCATATATTCAGTTAAGAACGTGCTGTGTTATCTTCAGCTCTGTTGTTTAACATTTACACCGTACTTTTTTATGATTTCAGTGGCATTTGTTAATTAAAATAATAGTATATATAATATAATTATAATATTATAATATAATGATAATATAATGATATAGATAAGCCAAAATTGACAGGCACATGCATAAGTTCGATTCGAGTGTAATAACGCATACATATACTTGTTAAAGAATCCATAGGTTATAATGATGATGCCGAGTTGGGGCCTGTGATCAGTTACTACAATAAGCATTGCCAGCTTCGCCTTACCTTTTAATCGTTTTACGAAAAAAATTATATATTAACAATTTTGACCAAAAGGTAAACAGTATCAGTGTATACTCGACATGGTATCTTATTCTTATATTGCTTTCATAAACTAAAAGGAATAAATTTTAGTGTTTCTAAAATTAAGACACCTATTTCATTCTTAATATATTATCCTGTCTTGGGGAACAATGAGTCTGTTTTTACACAGACTACGGTATCTGTAACATGGCAAATGCGATGATAACATTATCTGTATCAGTAGATACCGGTAGCGTCAACGGGCAATTGTAAATATACTTGTTAAAGAAACGAAACATGTCCGAATGTTTGTTAAACTTGAGGAACAATTATAGAATTATTTAGTGCTACAATCTATATTTTGGGAGAACCAACTTCAATTGGTTCAGTACTATAGTTAATGTTATAAGTCTTAGTCACATTACTTAGCTTAGTTAAATCACGTGGTTTTGTTGCATCACGTGGTTTGCTTCGCGGAAAACAAACTACTGCAAACCTGTGCTATTTTTGTGTTTATATCCGTCGGAGACATTTTCGTTTGTTACGAAATCTGAATGAAAATTTAATAATTATCCATGTATTTTTCTTTTCAAGATTATCAATATTAATTATATATGTTCCGTTGTATATATTGTTTGCATACAAAGCCGGAGGCGGAATAATTTAAGTTGCACATTTCCTGACTAAATACTGTGCCGTTATGAACAAATATGATAATGATATTTCGTTCTCAATTTCTTTCCTTTTACTCCTTTGAAATCCATTGTTTTCGTCCCGTTTTGTTAGTCCTCCTTTTGTTTCAACCTCTTCATCGTCCATCTGTTCTGTCCCCAATAGCAACCATTGCTGTTGTTGATACCTCTAAATCTAGATCTTAAGGAGCGTTGTCACTGTACGACTTGTATCGAATTGTAGCAAAAGTATATTGATTAATTACTCATCGACTACTGGAAGTCGATCCTGTGATAATTATAACACATAGTATTCAGAGGAAACCCGCTACATTTGTTCCATAAGCAGTAAGCAATCTTTTATATGCTCGTTTTTTGCATATTTTTCATGCAGCTTAATTAGTAGCGTACGATTAAAATCGCTACTCGCAGTACAACTCTCGCTTTCTGCAGATCGTTATTACAAATCATAGTCGGAACGCTCCTTTATAAATTCATATCTTGAAAATGTTAATATTTTGATTCCCTTTCAAAAGGAAAATACATTAAAATATTTTTGTTATATACCCTAACCTGCAGGTGTGTTTGATATCTTAGCATGTAGATTTAAATGATCGTGTACAGAAAAAAACATAGTTGTAAATTTCTGTCGAGTCAGCTGGTGGGAGCGACGGACGGTGGACGCCCCAGCGCTGTGCGTTGTGGGTTTCCCCGGGTATGGTGCTTACTGAATCGTGTGTCAAGGTATGTAAAATGTAACACTGAGAGAAAAGAATATCAGAGATGTGTCAGAATGATGTACATATGATATGTGCATACGTGCATAAATGCAATAAATTGTTTATGCTGTGTGTATACAACATTTTGTCTTGTTTTTTGTTTTTCTTGTGTGGTTACAGCGTCGTTCATTGTGGTTGTCACACGTACAATACCATATACCGAATCTTGGTCTATTTTAATATTCAAGCAGGACGACGGCCATGCGGCAAATTTACGCAATGCCCTAGTCGTACGTTCCAATGCCCTAGAACGTTCCAGTGCCCTAGTCGTACCTTCCAGTGCCTTAATCGTACGTTCCAGTGCCCTAGTCGTAGGTTTCAGTGCCCTGGTCGTACGTTCCAGTTGCCTAGTAGTAGGTTTCAGTGCCCTAGTCGTAGGTTTCAATGCCCTAGTCGTAGGTTTCAGTGCCCTAGTCGTAGGTTTCAATGCCCTAGTCGTAGGTTTCAGTGCCCTAGTCGTAGGTTTCAATGCCCTAGTCGTACGTTCCAGTATCTTGGTCGTACGTTCCAGTGTCTTAGTCATACGTTTCAGTGCCCTAGTACGTTCCGATGCCTTGAAAATTAAACAGTCTCGTGGCAAAACTGGTCATGCCTTACTGTTCATGTTAGTAACTTATCGTCATACTCGAAAGCGACTCTTTGGAAGTTGTTTTATTATTTTAAAAAACATGAACTATTCACAATTTGATATTTTTAATGTGTTCTGTTTTATTATATTGAGACACTTGATGAAGCCTGCCTTATTGCCCTGCCTTCTGGCCGCAATGCCTTCCGAAAATGTCCATCGGTCTTGACCAAATGGCATTGTCCTAATTTGTCTCATTCGAGGCCTGTTCAAAGTTATAGTCTATGTAATGAGGATCAAGGGACTTGAGTACAAAGAATCGATCCGACTACCCACGGCATGTCGTACGAGTGTTCTATCTCGGAACTACATTCCGATAAGGTTCGCCAACAGCTGCTAAAACACCTTGAAACCAAGTCACCTGCATGAAATCAATTTTTGGTTGATAACAGCACAAAAGTGCCTATCATGCACATTTATACGCATACGATAATCGTTATTTCAGTTTTCTTTTACAGTGCACTACATAATGTATATAACCAAGCAACTAAACAACCGACTAACCATCTACCCCCCCCCCCCCCCTCCCCGACAATCACTCATTACTTTATGTTTCTCTCTGTCCCTATCCCTGTCTGTCTCTCTGTCTGTCTGTCTGTCTGTCTGTCTGTCTGTCTCTCTCTCTCTCTCTCTCTCTCTCTCTCTCTCTCTCTCTCTCTCTCTCTCTCTCTCTCTCTCTCTCTCTCTCTCTCTCTCTCTCTTGCACACTTTGTCAGATTAATACATGAATAAACAAATTAGCACTTCAGTATACAGCTGAGTATATCGAGGTACACATAACTGTGCACTGGTAGAGAAGGAACAATCTCCGGCAGTTCTTGATCCCGCCATCTGCCTCCGGTTTATTTATCACGAATCGATCTGAACGTGCTATACTGCTCAAAACAATTTAAAGAAAACAGTTTGCAACACGTTTACATTAAAGTTTTGTTTTTGTTTTTATTTAACGACACCACTAGAGTACATTGATTTATTAATCATCGGCTACTGGATGTCAAACATTTGGTAATTTTGACATACAGTCTTAGAGAGGAAACCCGCTACATTTTTATATTAGTAGCAAGGGATCTTTTATATGCACCACCAAACAGATATGATGGCACATATCACGGCCTTTGACATACCAGTCGTGGTGCACTGGCTGGAACAGGATATAGTCCAATGGGCCCACCGACGGGTATCGATCCGAAACCGACCGCACATCAACCGAGTGCTTTACCACTGGGCTACGTCCCGCCCCCGTTTACATTAAAGAAAGAAATGTTTTATCTAACGACGCACTCAACACATTTTATTTACGGTTATATGGCGTCAGACACATGGTTAAGGACCAAACAGATTTTGAGGGGAAACCCGCTGTCGCCACTACATGGGCTACTCTTTCCGATTAGCAGCAAGGGATCTTTTGTTTGCGCTTCCAACAGGCAGGATAGCACAAACCATAGCCTTTGTTGAACCAGTTATGGATCACTAGTCGGTGCAAGTGGTTTACACCTACCAATTGAGCCTTGCGGAGCACTCACTCAGGGTTTGGAGTCAGTATCTGGATTAAAAATACCATGCCTCGACTGGGATCTGAACCCAGTATCTACCAGCCTGTAGACCGATGGCCTAACCATGACGCCACCGAGGTCGGTTACATTAAAGAGAGCTACTGTAACAGGTTATCGTCTAGTAGAGCATTTTTAACGACTACTATTACATATGCAGTGTATTTGTTTTTTTGTCAAGAATATTTGTCTGTATATACAATATGTTTCTGGCCATCTTAATGTTTGTTGTACAAACTACCTCTCCCCCCCCCCCCCCCCCAAAAAAAAAAAGCCCCCAAAGATTAGGACGATCAGAAACACACTGGATACAGAGACACTGATGTTTTAAAGAAGACCATATATTTAGAGTATAATTTTAGTTGTTAAAAAGACTGTTAGTCAGGAACAGCTTATAATGGCAGCGAACTCAGGACAGTCCCTTTAAAAACACAGCAGCTTTGATATATAGCTTGTCAATGAGCACATTTAAATCATTGTATACCCTATTAAAGCCGGTTAGTGGTTGTGCTGGTACAAGAATATATTATGACAGTTTTTAATATTCAGCAGACAGAAGTAATAAAATGACATGCACCAGTTACGTGTAAGAATATCTATCATGCATAAATGGTTGAGCGGTCCAAGGTGTCATCAGCTGCTTTATAGGGTAAGGTTCACCGTAACATTACAGGGGGTGCAGGGGACATGCCATCACCCCCACTCCCGACTTTCTCCTTGTTATTGTGCTCAAAAGACTGAAAATGCTGTAATTAAACACCTGCAAATCAAATTTTTTCCCGGAGGAACACGCTTCCAAACTCACACGTAACAAGTTCAGGCCTTGAAGACTATCACATATATTTAATCTACGGGGCTATCGCAAACACAGTACACCCCTCACATCCCTTCCCACTTTCAAATACATCCCGCGGGCCTTGCATTAGAGCTTCGAGAAGTCATTCACGACAGTCAGTCTGTTAGTTTCTCTTGTTTAACGACACCACTAGAGCACATTGGTTTATTAATCATCGACTATTGGAAGTCAAACATTTGATAATTTACCAGTCTTGGTGCACTGGCTGGAACGAGAAATAGCACACTGGGCTCACCGATGAGGATCGATGCTATACCGACCGAACATCAACCGAACGCTTTACCACTGGGCTACGTTCACAATGTTTGCATCGTAGGATGGAATAACCTCAGTGGACCCATTTTCTGATTAGGATTTTTTCCGTCCCAACCAGTTCCAACCACACGACTGGTTTAGTAAAGGCGGTGGAATGTGCTATCCTGTCTGTGGGATGGTGCATATAATAGATTCCTTGCTGTTAATAGAAAAATTTAGCGTTTTTCCTCTGAAGACAAAAATGACCAAATGTTTGACATCCAGTAGCCGATGATTAATAATCAATGTTAAACAAAACCAACTTTTCTTAAGAAGTATTTAAAAGTCTGTCGACATGTAGACGCAGTATAAAATGTTGGTGTTCTCTAAATTATTTTAACTGGTATATGAACAGTCATAATGATAACTTTATGGTCAGCTCATGGTGACTCACAGATCTATATATCATTCTGTTACTAAGGTTAGTGACATATTATTCTGGTAACGTTGCTAATGTATTCCCAATACATTTATTACAAAATAATGAAATCACAACTTGCTAAACAATGATGTTATCAGAAAAGGGATCATTTAGGAAATGAGCACCATTTAAAATAGCTATTAGTTGTGAGACATATGGCAGTGATAGGACGGACTCATCTACAAATCAATCGTGAAGGAACACTGATGTAGCTATATAAACATATATATACTAAACGCAGGATATATTTTATATGTATTTTTTTCCGCAGACATGGCAGTACATACCACACCCTTTTGCAGTCAAAAGGCACTAATTAGAATAACTTGACCAACTTGTCTACTAAATGTGGGGCGGGTGTGTGTCTATTTTACGACAATCAATCACCCACAAACCAGGTATGTCCCATAACACAACTATTACCCATAGGCCAGCAATCGTCCTATAACCCAACTATTATCCATAGACCAACAATCGTCCCATAACCCAACTATTATCCATAGACCAGCAATCGTCCCATAACCCAACTATTATACATAGACCAGCAATCGTCCCATAACCCAACTATTATACATAAACCAACAATCGTCCCATAACTCAACTATTATACATAAACCAACAATCGTCCCATAATCCAACTATTATACATAAACCAACAATCGTCCCATAACCCAACTATTATACATAAACCAACAATCCTTCCATAACCCAACTATTATACATAAACCAACAATCGTCCCATAACGCAACTATTATACATAAACCAACAGTCGTCCCATAACCCAACTATTATACATAAACCAACAATCGTCCCATAACCCAACTATTATACATAAACCAACAACCATTCCATAACCCAACTATTATCCATAGACCTGCGATATTCCTTTAAACGAACTATTACCCATGTACCATCAATCACGTAGACCAACAGTCACCCATAAACGAGCAATCACCCATAGATCAACAGTCACCCATAGGTCAACAGTCACCCATAAACGAGCAATCACCCATAGATCAACAGTCACCCACAAATCAACAGTCACCCATAAACGAGCAATCACCCATAGATCAACAGTCACCCATAGGTCAACACTCACCCATAAACGAGCTATCACTAATAGATCAACAGTCGCCCATGAAACAACAATCACCAATAGGTCAAGTCACTCATAAACAAGCAAATACCCATAGATCAACATCATCATAGATCAACAGTCACACACATATCAATAATCACCCATAAAAGAGCAATCACCAGTAGATCAACAGTCACCCATAAACGAGCAATCACTAATAGACTCATATTTTGTATTAAATGTATTTAATATGTAATTTGAGTTCAAACATATTGCCAAAGTATCCGTCTAACAGTCTTTTAAAGTCGATACAATTGTTTTGAACGTTTTGTCAATTTTCTATACATTTACCTTTCTTTACCGATATATTTCATACTGGAGATATTGTCATCAATGAATGAATGAAAAACTGATTAAATTCAACCATCAATTCATTCATTAATTAAAAAGAAATCAATGAATGAATGAAACTAATGAATTCATTAAAATGAATGAATAAATTCTTTCATCCATGAATTATTTCAATTTCTGCGTTTTCAGAAATGTGAGACAGAAATATTATCATGCAACAAAGAATAAATTGACAGTGTGCTATTACTGTTTCAGAATGAATGAATAAATGAATGAATGAATGAATGATTGATTGATTGAATGAATGAATGAATGAATAAATGAACGAATGAATATATGAATGAATGAATGTATGAATGAATAAATAAATGAATGAATGAATGAATGAATGAATGAAAGAATGTTTAACGACACTAAAGCACAAGCAAACTTTCGACAACCCATTCTACCTGAGCTTGACTTTGATCCTTTTCCAGACTCTACCCTACCCTAGCCCCACTCCTCCACCCCACTCCCCACACACTTCCCATCCTCCTTCCTGGCTTCTTCCGTCCTCTTCCCTTCTTCTCGATCCTATCTTGGATAAGTACAGCTACTGGTTGTATATCCAAAGCACGTTCGCATCTAGTATTTATCGTAAACATAATCTCACAGAGTGGACACTTTACAATACACTTGTATATACTCGCGGACAAAGTTCATGCGCAACAAATAAAATGGTAAACAACTGCATATTTTGTAAGTGGTTGAACCTTTAAATTATGATGACATCAACATATTGTGCAAATCGTCTCATGATGTTTACGAATGACCATTAAAGGGACAGTCCCGAGTTCGCTGCAATTTTAAAGATGTTATCGACTAACAGAGATTGTAATCAAATATCAAATATATTTTTCTGCATAAAATATTAGTGGCTGCATATTAAACGTATTTCTGATCGTTCTAATATTTGTACTAGCTTAAATTTCATTTTATTTCCGAAAAAATATTTTTTCATACGTACCAAATTATTTGTAGACAAAATCCAATTTGGGCTCCTTACAAATATTAAGACGACCAAAAACACATTGAATATACAGACACTGATATTCTGAACAAGAAAATATATCTAATATGTAAATTTAATCATAGAAATGTTTTATTAGTCGGAAACATCTTACAATGCAGCAAACTCAAGAATGTCCCTTTAAATAATTTCTTGAAAACGATTTGATTTTTCTTTCATTTACGTCAACACATGTACAGGAACGGTTTTTTTGGTGAGTATATATTATTAACACACCTGACCGTATAATTATATTGAGTCTGTCAGCTGGTTTAGTTGAAATGCAAAAAAAAAAGTATAATAATAATAAAAACCCACAAGTGAATGAAATACAAGCAAGGTAGTTTAACGTGATGAGAATTGTACACCAAAACAGTATCATGGCTTTGGAGTGAATTACAAGGACGGTAGTTTAACCATGGGCGTACATGGGGGGGTCGGTCGATGGGTTCGACCGAACCCCCCCCCCCCCCCTGAAATCGCCTTTTTTATAATTTAATATATCTGACATTGATATCTGACATTATTATATTTACTCAACATAGAAATATATGCCCAATATATCTGCAATCTATTTTGGAACCCCTCTTTTCAAAATCCTATGTATTGGAACCCCCCTTTTCAAAATCCTATGTACGCCCATGTTAACGTCATGAGAATTGTACACTCAAAATAGTATCATGGTTTCGGAGTGAATTACAAGCACGGTAATTTACCGTCATGAGAATAGTACACCAAAACAGTATAATGGCTTTGGGGTGAATTACAAGCACGGTAGTTTAACGTCATGAGATTAGTACACCAAAATAGTATCATGGCTTCGGAGTGAATTACAAACACGGTAATTTAACGTCATGAGAATAGTAAACCAAAACAGTATAATGGCTTTGGAGTGAATTACAAGCACGGTAGTTTAACGTCATGAGATTAGTAAAACAAAACAGTGTAATGGCTCTGGGGTGAGTTACAAGCACGGTAGGTGAATTACAAGCACGGTAATTTACCGTCATGAGAATAGTAAACCAAAACAGTATAATGGCTTTGGACTTAATGGCTACAAAACAAACAGTAAATTAAGGATGTGTACTACGAAATACAATTCCATAGTTAACAATAGTAACAAATGTGACAGGCAAAAACTGGTTCACGCAGCTTTTCCGTCAACATATACACGATAATTGTTAATGCTATCACCCCTCACTGTTGAAGTAGTAGATCCTGGTTTCAACCCGTAAAAATTGGAAAAGTACGTTTGGTTAATATTCAAACCTTTAACACATGTGGATAAAATTATAACAAGAGTGTGTGACGCTGAAACTGGGAAATACACTTAAAAACACACTATAACCGTTACTTCTCAGAGGTACGTGTGTTTTTGAAAAGATGAAAAATGCTTTTTGTGGTATTAAAGACGCACGGATGACCAGAAACACTTCAGATGTACGGAAATGGATAAATTCTAAGTAATGTCTGATTTCAGTGGTCGAAAACTGCTCTAATATTGAAAAATACGTCGTGGTGTTTAAAAACTAAGGTCTCTTACTTTAAAGTAAATCAGAAAACACTGAAGGTTAAGCTGCAAATTTCACACATAATCATGAGCGTCTACATTAGTTCCGGAAACAAAACGTATCATCTTATTTGTAGTAGGACCCTACACATTATAATTTATTTCAAGCACACCAGTAGCTGTTATTGTGATACCTGTTGACAATTATACTAAACTAATTTACTGGCCTGATAAAACAATATTTTATGACAACAAATACTGTCACATTTATCACCAAATAGCCGGACTGGTAGCATTAACTGTGTTATTAAAAAATGGGTGCACCTCGAACTCTAGTCAATGACTGGAAAACACATGTGACTAAATTCAAATCTTACTGGCATTCCCGTTTTTGCCAGATTAACCATTTGGATCTAATCTCTTTTTTCTTCTTCTTTTTCTATTTTGTTTTAGTATAAGAACTAATCTTTCTAATATTAGGCCTATAATTATGGTCTAGGTCATTCCAAACATTTCTTGATTATCTATTGCTAGAACGTCCGGCAAGGCGCGGGATGTGGAGAGACGATCTCCCTGACACCTATTTCAGTATTTGTTGGCCACACGTTCCAACCATTTAAGAATATAACAGTCAGTAGCTTATATGGTAATATCAGGTTTCTTATCTCATACTATGGACAGTTAGTGTATTTAACACCCAAGCCATGGGCCGCTGCATGATTAATAGTCACTGTTCTCGATGCTGTTAAACATTAATGCTAGTTGCTACTACCAGTGTAATGTTAGATATTATAAGCTGCTACTAGCACTAACAGAGGCCACCTTTCCGCCTCTAGGGGCAGACAGTTAACTGCTAGTAGCTGTTAACAAGAGTTTACCACTGGTTTACTGTCATTGGTACCTTTAATAGGACGTAACGTCAAAAACCAGTCAACGATGTTTGCGGACTAAAAGCTACAGCGCAACTTCAAAAGTATTTGTTTATTTTGATTTAAAAAACAAAAAACCGAAAAAACCCAACAACATTTAACACATATTGCGATACAGAAATTCATAGTCTGAAGGTTGGTATTTTTTTTTAATATCCTACTTGCCTATTTAAAAATAAAATGTCATTTGTGTCTAGCCATGCAATGATGCATCTAGTAAAACACACCAAATTGATATATCAGGGCCGTAGTGGCGTGTGTGTGTGTGTGTGTGTGAAAATCCGGAACAAATTATAAAAACTTAAAGAAAATTCTCTCCTTAAAGGTAGGGTCAACTCAAACAAGAGCCTTATGTGTTGGAAAGATGCATACCCGGACCACCAACACATACTGACACTTTAGCAAATGAAAAACGCGTAATTTTAGAGTTAATAAAAAACCATGATTATTCCTGCTAACTGGGGGCAGCCATTTTGTTTCGTTTTTGTGACGTCTGGTGGAATAGCTTGGGGCGAAGTGATGTCAGCTCCTGACCATCTCCTGTATGTACAGTGTAAACAAAAGCAGTAATTTTCGACAAGGCCTTCTCTTTGATCAACCTGACTTGTAAAACAGCATAAATGACGTAATATTATAATAAACTATTTAACTAAATATATTTCAAGTTGCATTAACAGAACAAAATGGGGTTATAGTATTGTTCTCTGTGAAATAATCCAAAGGAAAAATGTACAAAATTAAGCCTATTGATATGCTACGTTGGAGCAAAAACGACAACCCACGATACCCAAGTGATAATTTTCTTTTCTTTGGGACTACGTAATTGGTCAGTTCTGTGCTTTTAGATGGAAAAGTCTACTTAATAGTTTTACAGAACTATTTACAGTAATAAACTATGTCCTTTACCATTTTAAGGGCGACAGGTAATATTCCACAATACTGGTATGTATTTTTGTGTCTAGACAGCGTCAATTGGCTCGTCTGGTTACCAATCAAATACACACCTGCCAATCAGGAATCACAGGTAGAAGCAACTAACAGCATAGACCAATTAACTAAGAAAACACTCCGTGTATGATTTTAGTACGTAGGTTAATGCATGGGCAAAACATTGTTAATTGTTTCGACTTGTTGTGTAGCCACTTTGACAATGGTATTTTATTTTGTATTGAAAACTAATATATATAGTACTGGATATACTTATTGCTGGCTTACTGGGATGTGTATTATTACAGAATATTGCAATGTATGACTATTTATCATCCCGCAAAAACCAGGTAGATTGTGTTTCTCTAGTTCTAAGGCTCATTCCTGAAGTTATGCGTTAAGTATTACATAACCACCAGCTCGCCAGAGGGCATACTCACTGAGATGGTACAAAATGGCTGCGCCCGTTATATATGATAGCCGTCACATTTAACCATTTTATTAATTAACTATACGATTATACGTGTTGATATTAAGCAATAATGTGCATTATATATCGTTGAATATGCATACCAGGCCAAATGCCTTAATTGTCCTCTCCTTTAACCGTTTAAGGAATTTTAGACTAGTAACTACTCAGTTGCCCCCCACCCCCCAAACAAAAAATCCTAGCTACGGCCCTGTACAAACACAGACAGACAGACATACATATACACATACACATACACACACACACACACACACACACACACACACACACACACATATATATATATGAGGGAGGGTGGTGGTGATTAGCAGGGACTAGTGGCCCGTGGCCCGTGCACGCCCAAGGACTCATAAACACTTTTTTCCCAGAATGCTCCAACCCCGGGGACCACCGCTGTTCTTGGCGGCCCTGTATATATGTGTCACAGCAAATGATTACAATAAAAACATTACACACTGGTGTAGGAAGGGGGGGGGGGGGCATGTATTTTGCTTTATAATAGTGTAAAAGTGTGTTAATATAAAAGTGTGCCCCCCTCCACACTTTTTGGCACCTTCCTACGCCACTGTAACACAGAGTGATTTTTTTTTTAACAATTATTCTCCCTGTCAAGCACTATTTAAATTATTCATAATATTCTGTTTAATTTAATGTAACAAGATACAAATAAAATATTGTGAACTGTTCAATATTGAGAAAATGTACGTACTAACGTAGGGAGATAGTTTTGTTCTAAATTTTAAAAGAAATTTGTGATATATATTTAATAATTTCCTTTAGCAGATTGAATTTCTTTTAAAAACTATTTTTGACACGAATATGTATACAGATAGATAGATAGATAGACAGACAGACAGACAGAGAGACAGATATATATAGATAGATATAAATAAGATGCTTGGGTTTAAGGGGAAATAATTTCTAAATATCGTGCCACTAACTTGACAATGGCACTTGGAACTCTGGGTAAAAAATATTTTCCGAAAAAAAACCCCTATTCTGCGCATGCTCAATATTTTGGGAGATGCCTTTTTTATTTAAAATTTGAATCGACTGTATTTATTTTATTTTGTTTTATGAATTCTTGTATAATTTGTGAATCGCTTGATGACTTCATCATTGGTGGAATAGACAAATCCATAGCTGTTCAGATTAGAACCCGTTCAGATGTGAGTTAAGTATCAATTATAAGGCCACATCAAAAAAAAAAAAAGTTGGTTAGCGTCCTTTTTTAAAAAAAGTTTGGGGAGGGAGGGTGTTTTTTTTTGTTGTGTTTTTTAATACTTTCCATTGAGTTTTATTGATGAAATAAAGACTGCTTTCTCCTCAAAATGATTTTATTTCTTCACTCTTCTCACAGATTTACAAACATTGCCCAAATCACTATGTAACAGGGTTTGAGTGATGTTTACAGTGCATTCAATTTAGTAAATCATTGCTTTAAAGTTTAATACTGGTACCTGGTCCCAGGCATAGACACTTGACAGGATAATTTAAATATTGTCCATATACCACAATATACCCCTCAAAAAACCCTCTTAGCACGCACTAGCCTACATACAAACCCCTGAAATATTGCTGTTGTCAAAGAGGTATAGAAAAAAAAAAAATAAGTAAAAAAATAAATAATGATAACCACTAACACGTAGCCTATATTGTTACAAGGCTTAACCTGTTAACAAGCGTTTTCCCTACACTGAACGAAAAAATATAAATTTGAAAACTGACTTGAAATAATTGATGTTTAATTAATTAAACATTTTAAATCTTTGAACTGGTTTATAAAGTTGCAATAAAATGTCAAATGTAGATATTATACAAAGTAATTAAAGAACTTACATTTTCAAAGTCGAATATATATGGTCCTGATGAAGTGTTTTTAATACCTGATTATATCAAAGTCATACGGTATTTTTCAAGAAGCATATGATACAAATTAAGCTGTAAAAGTATTTTTTACTTTTTAAAAAATATTTTTCTCATGTAGTGTTGTGTTTTAAAATTTGCATTATGGGCGGGGTAAAATCCTCATTTCGTCATGGCCGGGACTAAAATGCGAATCAAAATGCTTAGGATAGGGTTCTGTTAAAAAAAGAAAAAAGTACTGAATGTTTATCGAACATTGGGCTTTTAATCACAGTGACTAACTCATTGCAGCAACCACCGTATCATGTACTAGTGTTGTTTGGAAATGGTTTATTATCCTGTCATCAAGTACCTATGGTCCCAGATGCCTCACCTGTAGTAGATATCCTGCTAAGTGACCCACTTCTAGTCTACCTGGGACCAGGTTAGACATGATTTACTAAGTTGGATGCACTGTATTATGTCCTAGCTCGTCAGTGAAAGAGAATCCAGCATGACATGGGGAAACAGACCATTTTTATATCACAATCAACATATAAGTTCCCCGACATACTACTCTTGAAATGATGACGTCAAACACAAAAACACCGAGGACGTTTACGTAATACGTCTTGCAGAATGGCACCAAATTTGAATGTGAAAAGATCGTTTTTTATGATGTTTTTCAAAATAAAAAATAAAAAAAGTTTCGGGTCGGGTGTGTTTCGTAGGGGCGGGCGGGGACGCTAACCAACTTTATTTTTTTATGTGGCCTAACACAATTATTTTTCGCCAAATTAAAATAAAATTCCCCAATCTTTCTAAGTTTCTTAAAGGCGCTCTGCCACGGATGGTTGACCTAATTAATGACCTAACAAAGTATTATCTTAAAATATATACATATGATTTGTCGCTAAAAGTACTTTATTTAACCATTTACATAACTACCATAACCCACTAATTACTGATATTTTGTAAAAATAGTTGAATTATGTCAACGGTCTATAATTCAGGAAAAACCCCCGGCTATTTGGAGCGAAGAGATGTGATGTATTATTTTTGTAGTCACATGATGAGCAACCCCTGAATAACTGCAATGTCAAAACGATTTGCCAAGCTCGTGTAACAAGAACGCTTGACTGTCCTATGCGATGTAGGGTAAATCGAAAGAACAACAATGAAAATAAGTCATAAAAAGATATATAAACATACTTAATGATAATAAGCTTATACATTAATTTATTTTAGCAACAGAAGCATTTTAAACAGCAACGATTTGACTAGTTAGGCCTTTGCTAGCCGGAGTACTCTGACTGTAAGAGAGCTAGACGGACATTTGGACATAAATACGCTCTCATTACAGTCAGAGACCAAGCTATGTATTTTTTTGGCAATTCCCGACAACCAAAAAGTTGGCAAAGATTTCCGCTCTAATACCACAACAATCCTATGTTTGACATCAAATACCTTTACATCGATCATTTTCGAGTTGATTGATTAAAAGAAATTCAGATATTAATCACTAATACACACACTACAGAAATAAACCCGACAGCACCCACATTCAGCTAAGCTTTGGCAAACTCCGGACAGCAGAATTCTAAATTCGCCAACCTATATCGTGACGATGCGTCACATGATCGCCCACTCAGCCATTCCGTCTTCCAGGGGCCTTCTCAAAATGACAAGTGCTCGACAATCCCCAAAAAAAGTTTGTTTTGTGTAACGACACCACTACAGCACATTGATTCATTAATCATCGGCTATTGGATGTCAAATATTTGGTAATTTTATCACTGTGTTAGAGATGAAACTATTAGCCAACTCTTCCATGTTGTAACATCGCTTGGTATGAGACGGCCCCTGTAACTGTTGCACAAGGCAGAATCACCCAGTGGGCGATAACGTGATCTACGTCATGAAATAGGTCACCGAGCTTTGTAATTCTTGCGATGGAGTGTCATGAAGCGTAGCTGAATGTGGGTGCTGTCAGATTTCTTTCTGTAGTATGTGTATTAGTGATTAATATGTGGATTTGTTTTAATCAGTTAACTCAAAAATGATCGATGTAAAGGTATTTGACGTCAAACATAGGATTGTTGTGGTATTAGAGCGGAAATCTTTGCCAACTTTTTGGTTGTCGGGAATTGCCAAAAAAATACATAGCTTGGTCTCTGACTGTAATGAGAGCGTATTTATGTCCAAATGTCCGTCTAGCTCTCTTACAGTCAGAGTACTTGGGCTAGGCCTTTGTATGTACAAATAAATTTATCGTTTGTTGTTCGTGGAAAAATCTAAACACCTAAACACCGATTCATTTTTCAGTTTGTCAAATTTATTATTATATAAAATATGCCATAACTCCATGGGTAATTACAAATGGCTTGGAATAGGAATTACTACATTTTTAAAGAATACAGTGAACTAGACAGTGTTTATATACGAAGTGGCTATATATACGACGGCCGTGTATATGGCCTCCACTAACGAGGGCTGCCTATAAATACAGCAAAAACGTATATAGGCGGTAAATAAGTATTTGATTGATCTATATTGCCGAACCACTTGGAACAAGAGGAATACATACTAAGTACAAAAAGGGGAATGGGGGTTGAATATGAATCTAGCAGACCCTTTTGTGTACGTTTTCCATAGACACCTACCCAGTGTTTCTGCCGAAAAGAATTTTTTTGGGTATGGCGCTATGAAATTAAATATTTACAATGTGTTTGCTGAATGCAACAGCAGTCGATATGGGGTATGGGGGCCTCGCCAAGAAATAATATGAGTTAGGTGTAGGGTTAGGGTTATGAAAATCACACAGTAATAATAAAGAGTCATTAATTTTGTCAAGGTTAACTTAATTTTTTTAATCTGCTATAAAATTTGGGTATGGCACCATACCCATTTTACCCTGCTACCGTATATGAATAGCGTAATATTGCCCCTGCAGTACAATAATAATAATAATTATTATTATATATGAATGAATGAATACATACAAATAAATAAAATTATCAGCTTCTGAGATTATCTGAAAAAGAAAATAAATACACACCAACTACTGACAGTACACAAACTAATAGCAGGGGCTTGTAACTGGAAACAGTCAGAAGGAAACGCGTTATCTGTTTTCGAACTGTCAATGTAACGTTATTGTTACAGATAAGCATAATTAATAACCGATTCGGTAACAGTACTAACAATTTAGCTAGTTTCACAGATCGGTACGGTTAGAGGACATTATGTTGTATATTAAGCAAAAATGATTGTGCCACAATGGTTTTTTTGTTTGTGCAGGCACATACCCATCTCCTTGCAATTTTTTTTTGTGATACATTTTTGGGGGAACATGTCTCGACTCCTCACCATAAACTTCGCTTGCCTCCGTGTAGACCTCCTCCCCATGCTAAAATCCCAGCACACGCATCTGCAGTGTTAGTGTACGGAGCTCCATAAAAAACAAAAAACAACAAACAAACAAACAAATTAAACAACAAAATAACCCTTGCTCCCCCCTCATCCCCCCAAAATAAATAAAATAAAAATAAATAATAATAAAATAATCGCTTGCTCAATCCCCTGCTTAAGCAAATTTTGTTTTCTGTTTTTTCCCCTGATAATTGTCCGGCGGAGCGTGTCACCCCCTATAAACGTTGCTCACCTCAGTCTAGACACACCCACCCCACCCCCACCCCCACCCCTTGCTAAAATTCCTGCACACGTGCCCGCAGTGGTCCTGTGTACAATAGCTCCGTAAAAAAAGAGGAAAAACACAAAAACAAGAACCAATAATAAAAACAATAAAATAAAACAAATAAATAAAACAAATAATAATAATAAACAATATTTCAGCATATTCGCCAGGTTTTTTAAAATTTATTATTATTTTGGGGGGGAGGCGGGGGTTGTCAAGAAATAATATATTTTAAATTGTTTTGAAGTCTCTACGGCGGCCGTGCACTGTATATACAATTCAAAGGTACTTTACACGGCTGTCGTATATATAGCCTCATCAATACTCTGTTTTGTCATACGTTTCAGACTCCTAATAAAAGAGTTCCAATTTTTTAAAAAGAAGCTGCTCACAGGTTGTCATGGGATTCCCTCAATTATGGTTCAATTAAAATGTTTTGGGTAATACAATAGCAAGGTGTGGTATTCCAAATTAATGTAATTGTCATTTATAATCCATATTTAGAGAAATAAGGCCCACTAAATCTGTGATTGAGCGCCTTTAAAATTCGCAATTGGCGAGTGGCAGATTTAGCCCTGGTAAAATAAATGTAAATATAAAATCATATCTTGACTAAAGTCCGAACCAAAATTTTAACAGCTAAGAAAAATTGCTCTCCTACCTTTATTTTTCGTTAAATTTTACCCACATTTTGTCCAGACAGAAATCTTGAAAAAACCATTACAATGACACAGATTCCACATACTAGATGATAACCATGTAATCTATATCGACTTCGCGGAGATCGCACAGGGCAAAAAGGATGTGATTATTTTCACCATGCCATGTTAGCATGTTGGGTCTGGGGTACTTGGGCAATGTGTCCCCCAGGATTTGAGTTCATCAGACTCAGAGAGTTGGCAAAATAATTTGGGGGCGAGAATGCTTGGGATAGTCTCTCCAATATATATATTTTTAATTCATTACATTCATTCTGGAGTACATAATATATGGGTGTCATGTACACATTATAGAAATATAAAAGAAAGATGTATCAAGACATATTTCTGTAATGTTTATTATTATTTTGATAATTTCAAATCTTTGATAAGAAGTTTTTGGGTGTTTTTTTATGAGAAGTATATACATGTATACATGTTTTAAAGAATGGATTACTCAATTTAAGAACCAATACATAATATGTAGCCTATTGTTGATTTATTTCACTTGACACAAGTTACATAAAAAGGTATCACTGATAAAAAAAGTAAGAAAAGCATGCACAAGTACATGCACATTTAGTGAATGATTTAACTAGTTATTGTTATTTCTATTTTTTCTTTTTTTGCTCGTACTAAAAGTGAAAAAAACAAACAGTCTGCAAATTAATTTACATTTTTTTAAAAGTGCACAGTAGTTTGCGTACATTGTAGTTCTGGATCTGCGGACCATTTGTTCCATTAAAAACTTACAGAAATTAGCGATGTTGAATTATTTAAAATTAATTTGACAGAAATTTGGGCGTCATTTTATAACACATCTTTACTTTTTAAAATTTTAACAATTGGGACGAAACATACTTAAAATGTTTATTCTCATCGGATATTGGGAGGTTATGGGGGTTTCCCAGGTCCTGGCAAGAAATTTGCAGGTTCTGTGCATGATCTGAATGGCACTTATTCAGTTATTGGCTATGCATTCATGTCAGGTTTAAGAGAATCAAATTTTGTGGTTGGTGGAAATACTTCACGGGTCATTGGGATTACCAGGAAGGTGCGGAAATGTTCATACATGTACCATTAAAAAAAAAAAACCCATCTAATAATCGTTGCATCCCTACTTGTTGTATGGCTGTCGATGTGGTGAGAACCCTTTCCACTTCTGAGCCAACATTCTATAAAAATGTGTTTTGGTCAATTATTTCAGTTTGGTATAACGTAAGAAGAAAAGTAAAAACAAACAACAACCAAAAACACAATTTTTATGGGTAATTTACAACACAAGCGGCTCAGAAATAAAGAACTTGTAGTATGAATAAAAGGCGTTCCCTGTGGGAAGGGCTAGACGTTAATTTTACACAAACATGGTATATATGCTGTTCTGTTTGTGGGAAAGTGCATATAAAAGACCCCTTGCTACTAATCGGAAATTGTATCCTTTTTAGCTAAACAATGTGCTGGGGTGTCATTAACCAAACAGTCCTTTACTTCCTATTTTCGTTATATTTGTATCCTAATTCTGGGGCGGGATTTAGCTCAGTCGGTTGAGTACTCGCCCGAGGTGCTTGCATCGTAGGATCGAACTACCTCAGTGGACCCATTCAGCTGATTGGGTTTTTTCTCGTTCCAACCAGTGCACCACAACTGGACAAAGGCCATGGTATGTGCTTTCCTGTCTGTGTGAAAGTGCATATAAAAGATCCCTTGCTGTATTAGGAAATGTTTGACATCAATATAAAGTGCATATAAAAGATCCCTTGCTGTATTACCAAATGTTTGACATCAAGTAGCCGATGATTAATTAATCAGTGTGCTCTAGTGGTGTCGTTAAACAAAACAAACTTCTTCGTATTCTAATTATATTTTTTCGAGTTATCATTTTATACTTATACTAGTTTTTTTTTTTTTTTTTTTAAAGTATAGGTTTTTTTTTAGATAGTCTCACAATGCCAATATATCGGGGGAAAAAAATTAAATGTTCCTTTCAAAAGAATTGGAAGAGGAGGTCGAGTGGTGAAAGGCAATGTAAAGATGTCTATTCAAGAGTTTCTACCATCAAGTACCCGTAGTTCAACTTTTACACAGAGTGGTCAATCTTTTGTGGAACAGACTGTACCAGAGCAAGCTGGTAAGATTTTGCCAAACAGTATATTTAAGCTACAGCTATTTGTGTTTAATTATGTTCCTTATTTATTAGTATGTTGTAAAATGTCTAAGTAGTTAGTTTTCAATCAATACATAAATTGGGGCGGGATATAGCCCAGTGGTAAAACGCTCGCTTGATGCGCAGTCGGTCTAGGATTGATCCCCGTTGGTGGGCTATTTCTCATTCCAGCCAGTGCACCACAACTGGTATATCAGAGGCCATAGTATGTGCTATCCTGTCTGTGGGATGGTGCATATAAAAAATCAATTGCTGCTAATTGAAAAGAGTAGCCCATGAAGTGGCGACAGCAGGTTTCCTCTCTCAATACGTGTGGTCCTTAACCATATGTCTGATGC
Organism: Gigantopelta aegis; assembly: GCF_016097555.1. Classification (NCBI taxonomy): domain Eukaryota; kingdom Metazoa; phylum Mollusca; class Gastropoda; order Neomphalida; family Peltospiridae; genus Gigantopelta; species Gigantopelta aegis. Next base: position 67,736,432 of record NC_054708.1, read on the forward strand.
CATATAACTGTCCATGAAATGTGTTGAGTGTGTCATTAAATAAAACATTTCCTTCAATACATAAATTGGTATGAACAAAGATTTTATGAGAGATATTTTCATTTTTATTGGAATAATAAAGTATAAGTAATTTTCAGGTTCTTCAACTTATCAGAATTAAAAAAAAATACGAGTTGAAAAATGGTCAGAGCTTCAACCAAAGTTAGTTCAGATTGGAACAGTCTGTTCATTTCTGCCAGTAGTGTCCATCTGCTGCTCGTGTGGGTCAACAGTGGAACAAATTATAAAGTGTTCTGACTGTGGTATTGCTTGATATGGAGAATAATGGTTAAAACGTTTTTAAAATAAATATTTTTGGCAATGTTTATTTTAATTCATTCGTCTTAGTGGCAGGATCTGTAGCCTGTTATTTCCTTGTCATATTGTAATACTTACTCAGAAACCAGATGGTGGATGAAGACCTTTAGCAGCTGGAATTTTAAAGAGTCATGTGCCTCGGTTTCCAGGACATTTCCGTAGAGATAGTAGCGCGAAGATTCCTGTGAACATGTCGGTAGGTCATTTTTATCATACAAAAAAAAGTGTTTTTAAAAGATAAAACTTACACAGCAAGTGGGATTTCAGACAAAATTGCTGTCGATGATATTATAGATTTGTAAATTCATATTAAATGTACTCTTAAAGCTAATTTTAAGTTTTTTTTTAAAATATATTGGGGTTTCTGGCAAAGGCCGAAAGGGTAAAATGGGTATGGCGTCATACCCAAATTGTTTTGCAAATTTTATTTTTTTAAGTTACTGTCTTACTGTATAATTTTGTTAACCCTAATCCTAACCCTAAACCTAACCCATTTTCTTTCTGGGAAGGCCCCCCACCCACCCATACCCCATATCGAATGTGGTTGTATTCAGCACACTCATTGTAAATATCCAATTTCATAGTGCCATAGCCTACCCAAAAAATTCTTTCTGGCAGACAGACTGACAATGAATCATGTAATAATTATCATCTTCTTTTTTTTGTTTAACAACACCACTAGAGCACATTGGATGTCAAACATTTGGTCATTTTAACATATAATCTTAGAGAGTATTTTTCCAAGGGATCTTTTATGTGCACCATCCCACAGACAGGATAACACTGATTGATAATATCAATGATATACCATTCGTGGTGCACTGGCTGGAACAAGAAATAATAGCTCAATGGGTCCACTGATGGGGGTTGATCCTAGGCTGACTGCGCATTAGGTGGACACTTTACCACTGGGCTACGTCCCGCCCTGCAATAATTATCACTTCTTTTCGTCAAAATGATTTATATCGTCAACATCCCTAACTGCGTTATACTTCCAACTCCGTTCAGTGTGTTTTCTCGTGCACTGTTCGCGCAATCAACATCCCTAACTGCGTTATGCTTCCAACTCCGTTCAGTGTGTTTTCTCGTGCACTGTTCGCGCAATCAACATCCCTAATTGCATTATGCTTCCAACTCCGTTCAGTTTGTTTTCTCGTGCACTGTTCGCACAATCAACATCCCTAACTGCGTTATGCTTCCAACTCTGTTCAGTTTGTTTTCTCGTGCACTGTTCGCGTAATCAACATCCCTAACTGCGTTATGCTTCCAACTCCGTTCAGTTTGTTTTCTCGTGCACTGTTCGCGCAGTCAACATCCCTAACTGCGTTATACTTCCAACTCCGTTCACTTTGTTTTCTCATGCACTATTCATGTAATCAACATCCCTAACTGCGTTATGTTCGCGCAATGAACATCCGATTTGTTGTCGTGTACTTGCTGTTTATTTGTGAGGTTTTTCTTCACAGTTGTAGAACATTTTCATTAACAATAAACTTCAGACAAGTAAGTATATAAATATAAAACTTAACAAACCCTTAAAACCATTAATTTTAGTAAGTTGTTTTTGTTTATTCCTAAAAATGACCGATATCGGGTCCACATGACTCATAGAAATTTACTTACAATGGAGGAAGATGAATTAACATTCGGTTTGTGTCACATGACCTCACACCTGCCAGATTAACAAGACATATACACGGTTATATGGCATCATACATATGGTTAAGGACCACATAGATTTTGAGAGAGAAAACCTGCTATCGCCACTTAATGGGCTACTCTTTCCGATTAGCAGCAAGGGATCTTTTATATGCACCATCCCACATACAGGGTAGTACATACCACGTCCTCTGATATACCAGTCATGGTGTTCTGGTTGGAACGAGAAATAGCCCAATGGGCCCACCGACGGGGATTGATCCCATACCGACCGCACATTGAGTGAATGCTGTACCACTGGGCTCAAATTATTGGTGGCAGTTCTTGTAAAAGTGTTTAAAACAATTATGAATACACTTAATAGCAAAAATATATTAATGTTTCAAACAGTGTGGATGTATTAGTTTGTTTCATTACTAAGACACTAAATTATTGGAGACCTTACATTATCACTTTAAGATAAACTCAATATCATTATAGCTCCTTGCATTATAATGTTGTAATTCTACATTAATTATATATGTTATGTTACTCTCTTTTGTTTTTCTAAGTGGCAGATCGGAAAATTGCATCAAAAAATAAAAAGAGGTTGTCTGCAGGTGAGTCACAGCCGACATACATTCATGTTTTTATTTAAAAACAATTTAATGCTTTTGGAAGAGATTGGGGATTTTTTGAGGGAGGGGTTTTTGAAGGTTGTTTTGGGGTGGTTTTTTTTACATTTTCAGGTTCTGTATATACCGGTAATAGGATTCAGAATACAAAATAGTATTGAATATTATACTTTTACCTTGTGAAAGATGAATAACAAGAATTTAACTGACACTTCATGAGGAATGTCAAGGAATCCTTGTATTACAGACCAGATAACTGATAACCAGCAAGAAAGAAAGAAATGTTTTATTTAACGACGCATATTTTATTTACGGTTATATGGCATCAGACATATGGTTAAGGACCACACAGATTTTGAGAGGAAACCCACTGTCGCCACTACATGGGCTACTCTTTCCGATTAGCAGCAAGGGATCTTTTTTTGCGCTTCCCACAGGCAGGATAGCACAAACCATGGCCTTTGTTGAACCAGTTATGGATCTCTGGTCGGTGCAAGTGGTTTACACCTACCCATTGAGCCTTGCGGAGCACTCACTCAGGGTTTGGAGTCGGTATCTGGATTAAAAATCCCATGCCTCGACTGGGATCCGAACCCAGTACCTACCAGCCTGTAGAGCGATGGCCTAACCAGTACGCCACCAAGGCCGGTTGGCATCCAAAGGAAGGATACATTTAGTACTGAGTATCTTGTTTCACTTCTTTTACGGTAATTCCAGTAGGACTTCTGATCATATTTGTTATTATTATTATTATAGATTTTTCATTGCATTTATTTCTGTTTATTGTGTGTTTCAGATGTGTACATTCAAGAAAAAATAATTGAAAAAAGAAAAATTGGCAAGAGGACTGAATATTTAGTTAAGTGGGAGGATTTGATTCAGATAACAATACCTGGGAACCACAAGAAAATATTTTGGACCAAACTTTAATCAATGAATTTAATAACTTAAACAAGTAAAATACACATAACATCAAAATTTATCCATCTTCAGGCATTGAAATAAGTTGAGAACAGTTGTTCAGGTTACGACTTATCGGTAAAGTTGAGAATTTCTTGATGAAAGTGAAGTAATTAGTAGTGAACGTTTCTAGTGTTCAAGTTTGTTTTATTCACAATTTCATTTTTAAACCAAAAAGAAAAAGTATTGACGTTTTGACTCATTGCTTTTTATTTATTTATTTTATACTAGCTATTAAACACAACATATATAAATGTATGTAATAAATGTGAGTGTGTGTGAGTGTGTGTGTGTGTCTGCCAGTGGAACAATAAAGGAATTTTTATACTTCTGAAATGAAAAAAACCCTGACTTGGTAAAATATTGAAACTGAAAGTGAGGAAATCTGAAAGGGGAAATCAGTGCCTCTGAAATATGTGACACCTACATACAAAGTATTAATACAATGAGAACAATGATATGAATAAATCACAAATATACTATACTGCTCATCATGCATGTATGTAAGGAATTTAACAGCAATAATAATCGGAATCGTGAACTTGATAAATGTGTGGTAACCTATAGGTTACCAGGACCGTGTTTTGTAGTAACCTGTAAATGGGTTTCCAGACACATTCCTTATTTCAATGCCTGATCATGAGACACTGATGTAAATCATTCTAGAATATATAAGTTTGTCTTAATGTTTCTCAACCATTTGTAATCAAAGATATTATCGTTTTTAAATTATGCTCTGTAGTTGTTTGTATTTATGTAGCCAAATCCATAGCAACTAATTTGATCATTTTATGTTATGGATGTGCAATAGTTCACCAAGTAATTCTGTTCTTCATAACCATTAACATAAGTTTTTAAAATGAGCCTGAGAAATTAAATATTCTTATCTGAACAACATTGTTTAACTTTATATTTGGTAAACAAATACTGCATTAGACAATTGCTTTCTATTAAATACTGGTATAAAAGGAAAATCCTGATACCAATTGAAATCCAAATTTAAAGTTGAAATTGTTGCCACACTGAAACATAACACAAATCTGGGTACCTCATTTGTAGAGGTTTTGGCGAAAGTGACAGATTTTGTAGGGGTTAATGTCCCCAATAATATTATTGAAAACCCCTGGACATTAACCCTGCCCATTTTGCCATTTCAAATTCGGCACATAGTATTAGGGACTAATAACCCAGTTATTAAAAAGACTTTATTTCAAGATACCAGTAATGACATTTATAATAATTTTACCCATATTATTATACAGATGGGTCCAAGGATCCAATATCTGGAAGGACAGGATCTAATTGATGAAATATTGATATTTTGTTTTCAACTTTTGGATGGAGAAAATGAAATTATTCTAGAAGGGGTACCGGCCCATATAGGAATTTTTGTAATTGAAATGGCTGACTGCCTTGCCAAAGAGGCTCTATTAGAATTTTCAGTTAACAAAAATATATGCCTAGGCATGTCAGAAATCATGTCCCTTACTACATCAAAGCTTAATAAAAATTGGCAGGAGGAGTAGGACCAAACCACAAGATATTGGCACCAAGCTTTGAAAACGAGGGTAGATGCCCCTGGTCCAGTTCGAGAGAATAATAAAAACACAAAAATTATTACAAAGTAAGAACAGGGATGTCGGCTGCCCTGGCATTTGTACAGAATGGGGCTAAAAGAATCCCCTAATTGTTTAATTTGTAAAGTTGAAGAAGATGTCAAGCATTTCTTAATAATTTGACCAATATCGCTCCATATGTTTTGGTATTCTTCAAGGTTTAGGACTCCACCCAACTCCCAGGGAACTACTCTGCCCCAACAAAACAAATAGTGATGTTGTTTTTAAAGCAGTGTTGCAACATGTCATGGACACTGGGGTGCCAATATAATGGGCACTGGCCCTTGCATACAATAAAATAACTTCATTTATGGAATAATAAGGTGGAAATGGGCTCTCCACCATGAGGTAACAGGTACTGACACTCGGTGGTGGGGTAGTTCCTTGTCCCCCTGGAAAAGTAAATCAAATAAAAATAAACTTAAATTACAACTCCTTCCCACCACGAGCTAACGGGTACTGACACTTGGGATGGAGTAGGACCTGTTCTTTACACAGATTCCCCCCCCCCCCCCCCCCCCCCCCATTTTTGCTTGTACATGCAGTGAGGTGATGGAAGCCCATCAGAAATGTGTGAATAGGTTGAAGTAGAACTGAATTTATTTTTCTAAATGAAGAAAATTTCAATATGCTTTTTTTATATAGCATTGGTTGAAATGAGTTTTCTTTTTTGTGTGCTAAATATTATTTTATAGTAAAAGACATATATTTATAAAATGTATAAGTATGTTAAAAGCACTTTTAAAACTGGAGATATAATGCAGTTTTGCAATTAATATGTTTAGGTATATGTGGGACAATTGGATTGTGATTCCAGTAAAAAAAATAAAAAATACTAGGTATGCTTTGTTGTTTAATAAATACAATGTACTTTTAAAAAAAAAAATATTGTTCTGGTTTTTAAAATGTCTGGTGTATTTTCGATGAAAGGGATGTTGTTTTAATCACACTCCAGCACATTGTTCAGTCAGTGGCTATTAGCTGCTTGAATTATTTTGTGAAAAAAAATATGGCCTTTGATAACTACAGCTCTGATGATATTTGAGACGGATGTTTTTCTTAATTACAGGTAAATCACTGGCTATTAGTTGTAAAACAATATTTATTGCACACCATGCTTCATCGTATTGGTTACTTTTCATTTAGTAGCAAGGGTCTTTTATACACACCTTCCCACAGACATGATGGCATACCCGGTATATAAAAAAGTACGTGTGGTACAAATCTTACATGGTACTGGTAATGGTACTATAGACTTTTGAAGGAGCAAAGAACAATGCCAAAGAGAAAAGGTGTGCCATTTTGAACGGTCGGTAAAAAAAGAAAGATCAAGAGCTAACATAGTTTTTGATTTTAGTGAGTCGAGAGTAGCTCGTTAATTAAACCTATTTGATGCTGGTGTGTCTCCCTAGGTTGCCCATAGGGCCCTTAAAAGGGCCCGACCGCTTCTGGTCGAATGGATGAATAGTTAGTCACGTAATACTTCACTGAATGGTATGTCTGGCATATAGTTTGCCCCAGTTAATGATTATATCTGTAAAAACAAGTCAAAACATTTTAAAGCCTAATTTTTATTAGGTTATTTAATGCAAACAGTTCATTTCACTATCAGAAAAAAACCTTCATCCTTGGAAGAAATCCAACACACATATATGTTTGTTTACTTAGGTTGTACCATCAACACTAATAACAACTCGGGTATATCTGAAACGGATCTTGCAATCAAAATATTTTTATTCAGGTTCCAAATATCATTTTCTGGGTCCGTCTACATCTGATATGTAATATAGTCTTATTATTTGAGATTAATAAAACCGGTCCTAGTCTATAATTGAAATCTGGGGCATCAATCGTAATAATAACTCTGACAAATTACATGCAAAAACTACATGAAATATTTAGCAAATTAAACCAATATTGCATGCAAAAAATGAGTAAGGCAGATGCCAACAAATAAACGAAATCCGAGTCCAAATGGACCAATCTGACAATAACGTTAGTGAGCCAGTAGATGATGATGGTGATGACTTTACAAAATAAACCAACAGGCAAAAGAAACTTGTCACTTTTAAAATAAGTTTATCTGAATTAAAGATACTGCAATAAGTTTGAAAGTAATGAGAAAACATTCGCCCTGTGTTTCGGAAAAGTCACCGTTTCCGGATTTATTGAATTTCGTGCAGTCATGAAAAATGTGAAAAACAGTATAATTTGAATTTGTTAAAAATGCTCGTGCATGATTGTTGCATAAATACCGGTGTGGGACAAAGCAAGGAAGCAGTATCAAAAAGAACATCAGAGAGATGCCGATATTTACCCAAACAGAACGCAACAGAGCTATCGGTATGGCCGATATGGGGGCCTCTCAACGGCAGATTGCAAGAACCTTCAACTGCAGTCAAGCCGCCATCAGCGACTTGTTGAGCCGTTATCAGCAGACAGGCCAGGCACAAGACCGTGCAAGATCGGGAAGACCATGGGTCACAACGCCAGCTGAAGACCGCTACATCTGGACAGTCCACCTGCGGAACCGATTCGTGACGGCGATGTCAACGGCGGCGACGACTCTGGGACACCCCATCAGCAGACGAACAGTCTTACGACGACTCCGCAAGGGCTGGTACCTCTACACCGTCAACGCACATTACAATGGGCACGAACTGTACATCGGTGGCAGCGACGTGATTGGGAAAGGGTGCTGTTCACTGATGAAAACCGCTTCAACATGTTCCGAAATTATGGCCGAGTTCGTGTTTATCGACGTAGGGGAGAGCGACTGGCGCCGAACTGCATCCAAGATGTGCACCCTTTTGGCGGAGGCGGCGTCATGGTATGGGGCGATATTTGCGCTCAACGGACAACAAGGCCTCTCATCATCCGTGGAAATCTGACTGGTCAAAGATACAGGGATGAAGTTTTGCGACCTGTTGTTGTGCCATTCTTGCGTCAACAGCCTAGGGGTACCCTTTGCAGCAGGACAATGCACGACCTCATACAGCCAGACTTGTTCAGGATTATCTCAACAACGTTAACGTCAACGTATTGCCTTGGCCATCATGTTCTCCAGACATGAATCCCATAGAGCATCTCTGGGATCATCTTGATCGACAGTTGAGACAACGCGTACCTCCCCCAGCAAATCGACAGTAGTTTGAACAGGTTTTGTTGGATGTTTGGCGCAAAATTCCTGCTGACGTCATCCGGCGACTGACGACATCCATGAGGAGACGTGTTTTGGCGTATATTGATGCAAGGGGTGGTCACACACGCTATTGAGGACATATCTTGTCCCATGATTTGACGTTAGACGCACCTTTTGAAGGGACTGATTGTATAATGTTTAATTTTGACCCCTTGGCTCTTTCGCTCGGCCTTATAGCAAGTGCACTATCGATATGGCAATGCTTTTTTTGTAAAGACATTGGAAAATTATTCCTTTCATTAAAATAATCATCATATAGATAGATAAATCTGTCTTGGTTTTTCTTTATGGACCTGCTGAACGAAGTGATAAGTTTCTTTTGCCTGTTGGTTTAAGAATGTCTGTATGAACAATCAGATTGTGATATTACTGACTGAATTATTATTAGCAATAACAAATTTGAAGCGCGATAAGAGCCCAGGACTGGATGTCATCTTAAATGAATTTCTTATTGAATACAAAGAATTTTTATTTCCTATTATTTAAGATATGTTTAACATTATTTTAAATGTAGGCATTTTTCCTGCTGCTTGGAGTGTTGCAGTTAGTGTCCGTTTTTAAAAAGAGGAATACCTCCGATCCCAATAATTACAGGGGTATCAGTTTGCTTAGCGCTCTCGGAAAATTATTTACTTATATCCTTGATAAAAGACTGTTAGACTGGTCGGAAGAATTTAACAAAATCAGCGACGCACAGTTTGGATTTTGTAGAGGTTTGGGCACTTAAGATGCAATTTTTAGTTTATCTTCCATTATCACAAAAAAACACTGCAGATAAAACTAGACTTTACTGCTGCTTTATTGATTATAAAAAAGGATTTGACTCTGTTAATAGAATAAACCTATGGTTTAACTTTTCCAGAACTGGAATTCGAGGCAAATGTCTAAAGATTATTAAATATATATATAAATTTGTCAAATCCTGTGTTAGTATAGGGGAGTTCGTTCTCATTTCTTTAGTAATGATATCGGTTTAATGCAGGTGGAAATTTTGTCACGCATTTTGTATTCTTCTTATGTAAATGATATAATGATTTGTTATTCGAGATTGTAGACCACTTTACTTACCTTGGATTAGGCTTTAACATATTTATTTTAAAAACGTTTTAACCATTATTCTCCACATCAAGCAATATTTAATTAAAAGCGCACGCACGTAAACGGTGGACAGTGACACATGCACCCTTCAGAGTCCGACCTGGGCCGGTAACAAGCGAAGGGTGGTTTGGTGCTATGTAATTTGAAATGTCCCGTAGGATTATAGCCAAAAAGAAATGGTGCGCATTTCTATCAAGGAAGTTCGGCGCAATTTTGAACGGTCTGTCAAAAGGTAAAGAAGGGAGCTACATATAGTTTTGGAGTTTAGTATGCCGAGCGTAGCTAATCAAACCAACAGCTGAGAGTCTTATATATACATGCATGCATTTATCTAAAGTCAGGATATTAGTTAAAAAACGCCATTTGGAAGGAAAATACCCGAGGTCTTAGGCCTACTCCTGACCACTTTCGAAAACCGTGTCATTCTAGCGCGACCAGAGATGACCCTTTCTTATTGCAAGTGGGTCCTTAAAAATTCACCTACATCTAGGCTTAACAAAATAACTTTAAAAAGAAATAAATAGTAACATTTAAAGTTTTTCTTTATTAAAAAAGTAAAATGGAAAACGAAAGATTGTACATTACAGCATACAGTTCACAACGTAACTACTTGGTGACACAGTCTTAGAAGATATTTTGTTTAAATACGTAATCTTGCCATGAAGTATAATATAACAAGTTTAAAACTGAACAATTTATATTATATAAGCATACAAATTTTCTTTAGAATTATTGTCCAAGTTTTATGTTTTCTTTTAAATGCAGTAAATACTAGTATATTTTGTTTTTATTAACTTTGTTTTTCGTTTAAAAGAAACGTTGAAAATATCAGCACCACATGTATAAGTATTGATACATGTTTAATGCTTTTCACGCATGGTATGATGCTACTATAACCAATGCAAAGTCGATCCGGTTTTGCGTCGACCGCATTTGTGTTTTATAAGACCTAATAATACGAATTCAACCTAATCGTTCTGAGAAACCGTTTACTGTCTAGTGGTACTTGAGCAACTCGATCAGTTGTATTGGACACTGGACTGTTGATGACGGTGTAGAAAGCCGTCTATGTATAGGAGATGGTTGATATTTCTGTATGACATTCCAGCACGCACGATGAACGTGATTATATCGATCACCTGATCCTCTTAGTCGGAGTCGATCCCTATATTGATTAACACTTCACATGTCCACATGATGGATGTGCATCTATTACAAGTGGTTTTATTGTCGAATCTATATCTTTCTCTCCTCCCTCTTTGTCTCTCTGTCTGCCTGTCTGTCTGTCCCTTTGTTTCATCATGTGTATATATGTACATGTTAGTACGTGCATGTGTATACGTATGTGTACGTGTGTATGTATGTGTGTGCGTGTGTATACATGTGTGTATCTGTGTGTGTACGTGTGTATATACGTGTGTGTCTGTGTACATCTCTCTCTCTCACCCCTCTCTCTTTGTGTGTGTGTGTGTGTGTGATTCTCTCGAGTTATGCAAGAGGTATTTGTAATATTTAAGTATTACAAATAATTTAAAAGTATTTCTTACACACCCGTTGGTGAGAACATCATGACTTATTTTTGATAACACATGGGTTGTTTACACACGTCTGTTAAAGCCGCACACCCTAGTTCCATCCAGCGAAAATAAATTATATTTTGGTTAATCTACAAACCTGTAACACACTTAGATCACGCTTTTATCAAATGGAGTGAAAAAGCAGGTTTTATATCGATAAATACCATGGGAATCCCCATGTCCCAATTGCTTGAAATAATTTTGAAAGTTAGTATTCTGATGTCACCGGTAGAAGCACAACAATGCCTACGTCACGACAAATTTCACAGACTTGGGGTGCGTTCGTTTCACCTCTTGGTTGTATCCTCTCTCCAGATATCGTAAGACTTAGCAAAATTATTGGTTTTAAGGGTTTGTAACGTTTTGTATTGAGACACTTACTTGTGTGAACTTTATTGTTACTGAAAATGTTCACGAACTGTGAAAAAAAATCTCACAAATGAACAACAACAAATCGGATGTTGATTGCGCGAACCGTGCACGAGAAAACAAACCGAACCAAAATGATAACGGTCACGTGATATACCAACGTCTGTGACATTAAAAATAGATTGGACCTCGCTTGCTTAACGGTTTTTTCTCGACAACACGTTTTGTGAAAAAATGCAAAAAATGCATTTCGTGGTTTTACAAACATCAGGATTACCAAAAAGCACTTCAGGTGAATGGAAATGTGTATTCTAAATAATAAAATGTAAGTAAAGTGCAATTTTATTTTTGAAAAATGGGGTTTAATAGCGAAAAACAACGCCGTAATGGTTAATAAATAAACGTAACTAGGGTGTGTCCCTTTAACAAATTCAAGACTGGCTGCTTCTAGGTGATGACCAGGTCACAAGTGCCATGCATCCAATGAAAAACAATACGGTGGAAATAGATTACACTGTGACGTATAGTTAACCTGACAATCATGTGTCTGTGACGCGTAAGTTAGCTACAAGTGCAATGGCTGTAAATAACTTTTAGTAAAAAAAGATGTTAAAATTTGCTTAAAACCTGGTTTTTCAGGATATGTAAGAAATAGAATAATACATTCGTGTCCGTTAGATACATTTTAAAACAACTCGTTGTGAGATAAATGATATCCAACGGCCACTCCTGTATTATTCTCTATTTATCGCAAGTAAATGTTAAAATAAGGAAATATTGCACTTGCAACTACAATAATGCACCTCTAAACAACAGGTCAAACGGATTTCAATGGGTCACTTTAAATTACTGCTCTTTCCAACAATACATCTGTTGTTTGTTATTCTGTTGTTTATATACACTATTTATAGACGCGCCATTTTATGCTTGTAGGGGTACAAATACATGATAAAAAAGATCACAGACATATTGCTATTTTGTTTTGTTGTATCAACATTATTACTTTTTAGTTCATACCAAGAATGAAATAAAAAAGCTATAAGAATACGTGAAGGAATATTCCTTAAACATAAGGGAATACGGTGTCAGATGGAAATTCAATATATTAATAGACACATTTTATGGATAAAGAAATATTATTTAAACAAAACTAACTAGGACCCGAAAACCAAAATCAGAAGAAAACATATATTCTATATAAATACAAAACAAATGCTCATTTCAGAGATATTTGTTGGATGAAAGCCCATACAATATGAGCGGTTTTAAGGCTCTACCCTAATTATTAGGCAGTCTGAACTATTTTACATCTAATATAGGGTGGTTATTATTATTATTATTATTTTCTTTTTATTATTATTATTATTATTTTTTTATTTTTTTTACTGTTCAATAACAAATTACCGAACTTTTAACCTTTTTTTCAACAAATTAATGGACGACGGTAACCTACGGACATTAGTGTGAGAAAAGACTGTGGGGTGTAATGGGGGGGGGGGGGGGAGGGGCTGAAGGAAGTTAGTGGAATAGTAATAATAATAATAAACACAAAAGAAACACCGCAAACCCACCCCCCAAAAAACCACCCATCACAAAAAAAAACCCAACCACCTCCCCCCACACCCACACCCCAGCAACAACAACAAAAAAACAAACCCACACCAACACCAACAAAAACCAAAGGAAAAAACATCCACCGACACTAAATTGTGAAATTAAGAAATCTGAAACCACAATAAAGCTGCCCATGACCGGTTAACAATATAAATCCCATTCCCGTGTGTGGCCGCATTCTGGGATGACGATTTACACATCTACAGCGACGGGAACACTAGAAGACCCAGGTTGCAGTCACTCTGGGGTCAGACGTCGGCAAGTCTTTGTTTGCACAACAATTGAAATATAGTCGAGTCTCTTCTGTGGCACATATCACGCCATGTACCGGTTTCGTTTAAAAGGGTGATATTTTTTAAAGTCACAATCTCTCCCCTCCTTATTTAAGATATTTTATTAGCGTAAGTGGAGTAGAGGGTAGTTTCTCCCACTCCCGAACTACGAATAAGTACCATTTTATAGTCCGTTTGCATCAAACGTGAACCGAAGAATTGGCTTATAACTACATGTATATACTAAATATAATAATGTTAAAACAATTTTGTGTAAATAAAAAAGTTTCTTAACAAATTACCATCAAATTATATATATATATATATATATATATATATATATATATATATATATATATATATATATATATATTAAATCACATTTTTAATATAGAGGTGAAGATAAACTGCTGGAATGGCCAAGGTATGCAGCTTTACTTGAAGTGATGTAGTGAACGATAATGTAGTACCCAGAGAATAAAGGCAGGACTACACGTGTAAGTGCTTTACCTCGGCTGTTACATCAGTTGCCTTCATTCCTGTATCAAAAAAGAGAGGTTTAGCCTGTATTTTTTGTGGTAATTTTTAAAGATATCTTATTATTATTATTTTTAAATTTATTATTATTATTATTATTATTATTATGTTTTAAATTTTGTATTTACTTTGAGATTTTTTTTTTACTGGAGTTTGTATGGGTTTAACTTTTAATCATATGTTTATGTAGTTTTTTTCTACGAGTTGTACTTGTAGCATTATATTACAGACTTACAGGATTATAGTTTGACACTAGGAAACGGATTATAGTTTGACACTAGGAAGGCTTCTGGCCTGTTTAGTTGTACGTTGTGTAAAGCAAATGGTGACAAGGCTTGTATTTAACATTAACTTAGTGAACAATATCCGCTGATGGTGACAACATACGATCTACAAAAACAAAAGTTTATGTTTGTTTTGTTTAATAAGAAAACCTTTATCACATTTATTAATTAATCATCGGCTACTGGATGTCAAGCATTTGATCATTCTGACATGTAGTCTTAGAGGAAACTCGCTACATTTTCCCATAAGTAGCAAGCGATCTTTTATATGCACTTTCCCAAAGACAGGACAGTACATAACATAGTCTTTGATATATACCTGTGGTGCTCTGGTTGGGACAAGAAAATCCAATCAGAGCACCACGACTTGTGTCTATATTCACCACTGAGGTGATTCGATCTTACGACTCAAAACACCTCAGGCGAGTGTTATACCCACTGAGCTAGATCCCATTCCCACAGAAATTAAAGCAACATGTTACCCATCGAACAAAGGAAATGTTTTATTTAACGACCCACTCAACACATTTTATGTACGGTTATATGCAATCTAATTAAAATTAGCTCCACTAGCTAATTTTAATTAGATTGGGTTATATGGCGTCAGACATATGACCACATATATTGAGAGAAGGAAGGAAATGTTTTATTTAACGACGCACTCAACACATTTTATGTACGGTCATATGGCATCAGACATATGGTTAAGGACCACACATATATTGAGAGGAAACCCGCTGTCGCCACTTCATTGGCTACTCTTTTCGATTAGCAACAAGGGATCTTTTACATGCACCATCCCACAGACATTATAGTACATACCACGGCCTTTATTACATCAGTTGTGGAGCACTGTTTGGACCGAGAAATAGCCCAATGGGTCCACCGACGGAGATCAATCCTAGACCGACCGCGCATCAAGCGAACGCTTTACCACTGGGCTACGTCCGCCCGTTACCCATCGAAAACACTGCACTTGCTCGATGACGTTAATAGTAAATAGATTTAAACTGAGGCTTGTAAATCACAGCTGTACTACATGGTATAGTTGTGCTATAAAACAAACATAAAATAAGACCACACAGTACTAAAACGAATAATAAAACTTTGCTCTCCAAGTTAGACGACTTAATATCATGCCAGGCATTGGGGTTTCTCTATTTCTACCAAACACTGTGACACAGTCGTTACAACACCCATCTTAATTTCTCAGATAGAACTTATCTTTGTGTGAAACAAGCTCTGTCTTGTTTTAAATTAACTAGTCTTGTTCCAAGTGTCGGAAGGTCTATAAATGTACCTGATACTCATGAATTATTGTTTTCTATTGCCTAACCAATTAAACATTAAAAAAAAAAAAAAAAAAAAAAGGAAAAAGAGAGAAAGAAAGAAAGAGATGTATATCCATATTAACATTACTATATATGTCTCTAAGAAGAAAACGTTTAAATGTTTGAGTAAAGACCAATAGCCAGCATTTTACTGGTGTAACAATGGCCGTGGTATGTACTCTCCTGTCTCTGAGAAAGTGCATATGAAAGATCCCTTGCTGGAAACTAATATAACGGGTTTACTCTGAGACATCCAATATGGGTAAAGTAAAACACTGAGCCATATAATACCTCTTGGTGATACCTGGAACAGGCAGTGTTTTTCCCCAGTACCCAACACCAAGTATCACAAATGACATGTGTAAGATGACAAAATGGCATCTGATTATTCAATGTGCTGAGATCGCATTAAATAAACAGTCCTTTAGGGTTTTTTTCCTCTATTACTAGAAAAAACCCCGGTTGAATCTAGAATTACAACGGCTGTTAACTTTTGGTTTAGATTATTCTTATCATGTCTTGTGGCGTTCAAAGTATACACTCTTGTAAGAGCAGTGCTTGCCATTTATCCAATGATTAAAGAGGATGCATCACAAATGCTAGTTAGATAACTAGTTAGCAACTGGGGTGAATGAAACGGTATGCCGTGACACAACTATGTAATGAATTTAGACGTATACATTTGTTTTAATTGAGCAAATTGTCATAAGGCCGGACCCAGAACAGACATCAATGGTTGCTGACAGCATGAAGGCCTTTTCCCCCCACTTGCTTTAAGGGACTGCTTAAATCTAATATAAATTACAACCTACTAGTATTTGTAATCTTAGCAGGTTTTAAATCTACTGAAAACGCTTATAAAACAGGGAATTATCAAATATTAAAAACACATTTTACTAGGATCCCTTGCGCTGCAGGCCCTACACCTAGCCTAACGTGTCGGCATAAAATAAACTACGATCTTCAGGGGCCGGTTGTTCGTTCAAACGTTAGTTAACAAACATTTTCAAAACCAAGACATGAATCAGTACAACTAATTAAAAATATAATGTTGAAAAGTATCCATACATAATCAAATCTGCAGTTTTTGTATTGGTGCAATAACAGTTAGAAGAACAACAACATTAGACTAAGCCAGGGTTAATTTAACTAACAACTCGACCCAAGTGATTAACGTAAGGTCTGGTAGTGCCAGAGGTAATGTGCGTAAATAGTTCTTACCCTTTAAAGAGATGACTCGTTGTAAACAAGTTTCGTCTGCAACACAATATGTATGGAGGTCACTTCAGAGGCATGTGATGTGGCTGTTCTGAGGTCATGACCCACATATCCAGAGCAACCAGAAAGACATGACGTCATTATTAACGTATTTTATTTGCGTATATGACGCTATTAACTAAAGAAATAGTGTTTGTTCGCTAAATTATATCTAATTTTGTTTTACCTTTATAGGGTGTATAAGAAATCGAGAGTAATACACGAGTACCCGTTGGATACGATCCATCTTACGAATGGTTGCCGAATGCATCTACCGAGCAAACGCTATGGACACGAGTGTCTTATTCTATTTCTTACACACCTTTAAAAGGTAAAAATACTAAACAAAAAGCTTCACAATTTAGTTGAAAGTGTAAACGTTAAAGACATTATAGACATAAATGACGTACTAAGACGACGTCATCCGTTTATGGTTACCCGGGACACGTGGGTCATGACCTCGGAACAATAACATATGAGCCGTCACATGGGAAAACCTACAACTTAGGTATCACTACACAGATCACTTCCGGGTGAGAATTGATTGATCACGGTCCACTATAGTTCCTAATTGTGACAAATGTTATGGTTCACATATTCACTTCTAGGAAATGGTGAAGAATTAAAACAATATGTATGTTTAATGGTAAGCCTTCTGGCTGTATTTTACCCATGTTATTTTGTAATATTGTGCATCGATCTTTTGGAACATGGGTGTACAGCGCAAGAGACAGCCTAAGTGAATCGGTTAATGAACCACCTGTTCGGACCGGTACTACAGCCAGATGCGGTCATATAGCAAAAAACTGAGACGGAAATATTCTCAATTTTGGAGTGAAAATAAATGCTTATATAATGTATGTTCGCAATGGTGTATGTTGTTAGTGCCAATGAGAACCCGTTCTATTGGCAATCTTCATTTGAAGTTGGGCAATTTAACATGGGTTTCAATGGCAGATGACATCTGTGTAGTGAGACCTTAGCAACCCCCCCCCCCCCCCCCCCCAAAAAAAAAACCCGTTTGTCTTATTTTTTTGTAAATAACAGGTAATAAATAACCTTACAAAACCAAATCTCAGGTATTTGGGCTCTATCTTAATTATATCTTGTAAAAATACAGCATTAATGACGTCACGTTTTCAAAATAAAAGTAGACTGTGTCAAAATGACATTTCAGCGTTAAATAACCTTATTTTAGGTTACTTCCCGCCCAATTTTAATGAAATCAATTGATTTGGAATCGGTACTTTTTTCATTTTACTTTTATCCAGTATTTTAAGTTATATATTCCGAATTTTTTTTTTTAAAACGATATATATTCCGATTTAATTTTTTAAATAACTCTACAGATCCCATACATGAATGTAGGCAAACGATGATAAAATAAATAACTAAAAATGTAGTATTGTTACAGATGTGTGTGTGTGTGTGTGTGTCTATATATATATATATAATGATCCTTTTACATGTTTCAGTCTGTACTTATCTTCAGAAAGGAACTAAATAACTGCTAAATATGACGTCAGTTTCAAAATATCCTCTCAATAACAATACAGAGGTAAAATCAAACAATTTTAAACAACTTAAAACATTTATAAAACGATTTGAGGGAGAATTGACCGAAAAGGAATTTGATTATTTAACAAATTTTGAATGTAAGGAGAGTAATTTTTATGGCCTTCCTAAAGTACATAAGAGCCAGATTATTAATTTTATGTGCAGAGAAGCACAGAAAAGTTATGTAGAATTATTGCATCCCAATGACTTACAGTTACGACCAATTGTAGCTGGCCCAGTGTGTGCAACCCACATACTGAGCAATTTCATTGATATATTGTTGAAACCATTTTTATTAAAAGTAACCAGTTATACAAGAGACACTATGGATTTCATCAACAACCTGCCAGAAAAGACAACGGAAGAAAGCGTACTGGTAACATTTGATGTAACAAAACTATATTCCAGCATACCACATGACCTTGGAATCACCGCAGTGTCATACTGGTTAACCAAATATCCAGACTGGTTAACTTTTGCCAGAACGAATTTCGAAGTCTTTAATTGTAGAAAGCATAAAATATATATTGGAAAACAATATATTTTTACTTTGATGGGAAACATTACAAACAGATTAAAGGGACGGCAATGGGTACCAAAATGGCACCAAGCTATGCCACACTGACTTTAGGTTACCTAGAACAAATATTAGAAACTAAAATTACAAATATATTTGGATCAGACTTTCAGCTATATTTCAAGAAGAACTGGAAACGTTTTCTTGATGATTGTTTCATACTGTGGCCTTTGTCCAAACACTGTTTGGAATTATTTCACGAGTTACTTAACACACTGAATAGTAACATAAACTTTACTATGGAAACAGACGCAAAGAAAATTCCTTTTCTAGACACTTTAGTAATCAAGTGTGGACGTATAACAGAAACTGATATATTTTACAAACCAACTGATAGCAAACAGTACCTTTCTTTCTCATCCTGTCATCCGAGTCATACGAGAAGAAGTATACCATATAACCTAGCACGGCGTATCTGTATGATTGTGTCAAATATACAAACACGTGATCAACGTCTCCGGGAACTAAACATGTATCTTAAAACGCGAGGTTATCCAAAACAGCTAATATTAGATAGTATCGAAAAGGCGGTAGTATTAGATAGAAAATATCTTTTAAAACCAAAACAAATCGTTTCAGCGAAAAGGCCGCTGGCATTTGTATCCACCCATAACCCGCAGAACCCCGATATATTACTACTCAAAAGAATTTAAGGGTCAAAAATTTATAACCAAATAAGTTTCAGAATGTATTAGATTGATGATGTAAACTACAACTAAATTTTTATTTATTGTTCCATATTTACAAAAACCCACAAATAAACGTCACTGTATACAAGAAAGTCACATGACATGCTGTCAAAGTTGAAGGTTGTCAAACATGGATTTTACACATTAGAACATTCGTTTAATAGTGTGTGAATCCACCCCTGGCGCGAATACACTCGACACATCGTTGCCTCATGCTGTTGATCAGACGTCTGAAGAACTCTTGGGGAATGGCCTGCCACTCTGCCATAAGAAGTTGACCCAGATCATGAAGGTTGGCCGGAGGGGCATGGTTATCCCGAAATCTCCTGCCTAATTCGTCCCAGGCGTGCTCTATTGGGGCCAAGTCAGGCGAATATGCTGGCCAATCCATCCTGGCGATACCTTGTTGTCTGAGAAAGTCCGTTACCACCCTGGCGCGGTGGGGTCTGGCATTGTCATCCTGCAGAACTGCCCCGCCGCCAATCTGCTGAAGGCCTGGGAGAACCAACGGCCGGATAATCTCATTCAGATAGCGGATTCCATTCAGATTGCCATCCACCACATAACGGGGGGGGGGGGGGGGGGGGGGGGTCCTGTGGTGGACAGAGATGCCGCCCCACACCATGACGCTGCCACCACCGAAGCGGTGACGTTGTCCAACGTTAACGTCAGCGAAGCGCTCCTCAGGACGTCTGTAGACATGAACCCGACCGTCGTTGAACTGGAGACTAAACCTGGACTCATCAGTGAACATCACTCGACCCCACTGAACACGTTGCCACCGCAGATGAAGCGTGCACCAATGACGTCTGGCCGTTCTGTGACGTGGTAGGAGTGGTGGTCGAACAACCTGGCGACGGCAGCAGATTATTGGCTCTCAGACGATTGCGTATGGTTTGATCAGACACTCGAGTTCCAGTCGCGGTCCGCAGATTGTCACGTAATCGGCGTGCAGCGGTTGTGCGTTGACGTAGAGCCATATTGGTGATGTAGCGGTCCTCTCTATTTGTAGTGCTTCGGGGTCTTCCCGAACGTGGACGATTTCGAACAGAATACGTTGCTTGGTACCGTTGCCACAGTCGGCCAACGACACTCTGAGACTGACACCAAGTCTCAGAGCAACATTTCTTTGCGTATTACCATCCTGAAGCCAAGCAATAGCCCTTCCTCGATCTTCGATAGTCAGTTGAAGTCGTACCATTGTCGAATTTGGAGTGTGCACCGTACACGAACGCAAGCTCCAATTATACGGAAATTCAGCATTGGGAACATGGAATACACGTGCAAAGCGTGCAAACGAAGCGCTTTGTGAAAAAGCAAGTTATGGGCACTTAGCAGACCTTTCGCTTTCGCCTTAATTTACGTGCAAATGTAAGCATGTTTTCGCCATTAGAACTAGTCGATAGTGTCAATGACAGTGGATTTTAATTCATTTATGGGTTGCTTAGACCCACTTTCGTCAAAATGGAACAATACCATGCGTGACATTATGGTCTAGCTAATATAACTGACATTCAGAAAATAATGTCGAAAATATCGTCTGACCCTTAAATTCTTTTGAGTAGTATATATAAAAAGATCTTGTCAGAATTGCACATTTTAAAACAAAATGAAAAAATGTCATCCATACTAGACTCTATTTCAATTATAAATAGTAAACGACAAAGCAAAAACTTGAAACAGATACTGACAAAAGCACGATTTGAATCTACAACAGTAGAACATAAATGCAGTGAAAAAGTGTAACCGAAGTAACTGTGGTACATGCCAACATATTTTAGAAGGCACACATATAGAATTCAACCACAAAGGTTTATTTTGGGTACACAGGCATATGGATTGTTCGGTTAACAATGTTATTTATGTAATTACATGCCAAGGTTGCAAAGAACAATACATTGGTCATACCACTCAGCTGAGAGCCAGAGTACGCGTACACAAACAGCAAATAAAACAACCTGAAACAAGATGCATACCCTCGAGTTCACATTTAAATATATGTGCGACACTAAAAGATATTAAATTCACCATTTTCCCATTTTATCACATAAATACTAATGATGAAATGAAAAGAAAGACAAAGGAAATGTATTTTATTAGAAAGTTTTGTCCACTTCTTAATGCTCTTCATTAGATAAAAGCAACAATGACGTAATTAAATCAATCCCCATCTACTACAGTAACGTCATAATATGTATGACGTCATATTTAGCAGTTATTTAGTTCCTTTCTGAAGATAAGTACAGACTGAAACATGTAAAAAGATAATTATTTCTTTAAATTGTTTTTTAAAATACATATATACTGTACAATTGTTTTCTTTTATCATTTATATATATATATATATATATATATATATATATATATATATATATATATATATATATATATATATATATATGTGTGTGTGTGTGTGTGTGTGTGTGTGTGTATTGTAGGAAATGATTTAGTTTTCAGTATTTAGATTATAAATAGAAAGTAGAAATAGTGGTGTTGATTGTAGTTCACAGAACAGGTAGGCCATTGAACCCGATACGATCCTAATTTGATGTTTGGTCTAACTTATGAATATTGTATATAACTGGAAAGGTTGCTGAACTTTATGTTATGTATAATCATGTACGTTATAAAAATGTGTAATACTTGCATACCATATCGATATATAGGACTTCTCCCTATGCTTGTAAATGTGTATCAAAGTACTAATGGTATCGCTAACGATCTCGACCAATGTTCTCAGGTACAAAATACAAAATAGTAAGCAAACGCTATTGTACATACAGATATATGTTTACTTCAAACTAATCTTCATGTAAAGAAGAAGATGTCATCTTCTAAATTCTTCAAAACAAACAACGCAAACAGCATGTCAACTTTTACTTCCGCGTTTGCATGTGACGTCAAACTTTGAGCCGCGTTTACTCGGTTTCTGACGTCATGCTAAGTTGTAGGTTTTCACGTGTGACGGCTCATATTATGTTGGCCATTGTATCGATCTACAACGGGTATCCCTTATACGGATGTGTAAGAAATTAATGTGCATAAATATTTCTTATTCATAAAACAGATGACCCGCTATATATCAATTCGCTTTTCAGAGATCGTGACCCAAGTGTCCTGAGTAACAATAAACGCATGACGTCATATTAGTACGTTATTCGCTAATGTTCAATCTTTTTATTTTTTAGTGTTTGTCTGTTAAAGGGACATTCCTGAGTTTGCTGCAACTTTTAATTAGGAGATAACCATAATATGGAGTTTTTAGATTTATGGGTGTTATTGTCTATTTGATCCCGCAAATGTAATTTTTGACCGAAGTAGACCTAGAGTAAAGTATAAATAAGTCGTGGTGCACAGGCTGGAACGAGAAATAGCCCAATGGGCCCACCGATGGGGATCGATCCCAGACCGACCGCGCATCGAGCGAGCGCTTTGCTACTGGGCTACGTCTCGCCCCAATCGAGTGGAGAGAGAGAGAGAGAGAGAGAGAGAGAGAGAGAGGTATTCATTAAAATGAGATTATCTATTTCAATAGCGTACTTATGTCATCCGGTTTAAGGCTGGTAGGTATTGGGTTAGCATCCAGGTACCGGCTTCAACCAAGAATACACCACTACGCTCAAGGGAAAAGGGGAAAGTCACAATAACAGCCGACTAGTCCTTCATGAGTGTTATAATGTAGGACCTGTCTGTGGAAAAGTGCACATAAAAGATTAATTGCTGCTAATTGAGCAGAGTAGCCTATGTGGCGAAATCAGGATTTAACATTAACCATCTGTCCTTGATACACCTCACAACATAGATAATTTATCTTTAATATGAAATAACTTAAGCATGGTCATTGCAGGCACGGATGCAGGATTTTTGAAAGGGAGGGTGGGGGGGGGGGGGGTCCAAATGTGATAACTGATCTCTCTTTTGCACAGCGCACCTCTTACAGCTGAACAAATCATGCTCGAATTTACAAAAAGGAGGGGGGGGGGGGGGATCCGCTACTGCATTAACTAAGAAAGGTAGGGGGACGTTACCCACCCATCCGAAATTTTGAAAGAAAATGCTATCTTAATTTAAAAGTGCCCGTTTTGTTTAGCAGGAAAACACTCCATATTTTTATGCCCGTTTCTTTCTTAAACTTCACCCATCCCGACCCCAAGTTATTTTAGGCTAGATACAACTCGGGAACAGGACAATTTTAAGTGTGTTTCGGCTGTATGCAGGAACACGCGTAGACTATTCGATTCAATATCCGTAACCCGTTTCACGGCTGGACGACAGTTGATTGGCTAAACCGATTATTAGTTTGTTATATGCATCAGTTAGTGACCAGTGGAAATGTACAGTTGTCATTCTACTTACCTCGGAAAATATTTATTTAGAGCAAATGCCGTTAGAGATCAGCTATTGGAGCAAATTGGTTAATATTAACATTACTTGTATTTATTCAGTATATGACTATTCGATTACATGTACATGTATATTAAACCACTAATACATGTATCTCTCAGTATTAAATAATATAAGTCAATAGAACCTTAATTTATTTATTTATTTATTAGTAGTAGTAATATTAATATTATTTACTAAATCAGTCTCCACCATAATCCTGTACATATCCTGTATATATTTATTATTTTGTTGTACATTGTATTATGCTGAAAAGTTGTAAAAACGTAAAGCAATAAAAAAAAATTGAACTCGAACTTTAACTTGACCTGCTACGTGGTACGCATTGTCGCTTTACGACACAAATCCTAAAATGGTTTGTCACATGCCTTTACTATCTATAACTTTAGTTTCTTCACATTTATTTCACCTTTGGGTCGAGAATTTCATAGTCGTCGCAAGATGCAAGGGCCAGTAATGATTAATTCGCCTTCCAACGGGGGTGGAAGTGGGGGTGGGGTGGCGTGGAGGCTTGTAGTATGTTCAGAGCTGTCGTCTGCCTCTCCAGCTTCCGACACCTACGACATTATATAATAACCACCAGAATAAATCCCGAAACTCCAATGTTTAAACATGGTTCGAGTGTTTCGTCTTGTAATGTGTTCAGAATGTTAAAGCTATTTACAATTGCATTTATGAAACAACACAACTCACGGCCTATGATACCAGTCAAGGTGTATTGGTTGTGATATGACGAAGGGTGGGGGTGGGGGTGGGGGGGGGGGGGGGTGGAGGGACCTTACGAGTCTACCAACTAGAAATGATCCCACGACCAAATGCACCTCGAGCGAGGTCTAAATTGTGCCGAGCGAAGTTTCTAGAGGGGATGTCGAGTTATGCTCCCCCTAAAAATATGTTGAAACAAAATACAAAACAAAAACTGCTTCAGCAGTGGGAGGTTTTGACACCCCCCCCCCCCCCCCCCCCCGCCTCTGCATTTAATATGATAATTAAGATCAAACTATATTCACTATTTGTGTTGACTTCTTCATAGAATCAAACATAAATAACATTTGTCTGACCACCTAAATGTGTTCCCAGACCGCTTCCTGATTTACCTTCCCCCAACACCACCACTGGCCCCGACTTCCGTACGATGACCATTCAGATACAAATTTCACTTATTTCGCTGCTGACGCGTCACATTCAGTTATTTAAACAGTCGTGATCGCCTAAGGTGCTTGGGTCACAGTATCGAACCACCTTGACGGACTCTTTACTTGGTTTCCTTCCAAATCAATGCCCCGCGAGTGGTACATCAAAGACCGTGGTATGTACTGTCCTCTCGGTGGAAAAGTGCATATTAAAGATCCCTTGCAGCTAACAATGTATCGGATTTCCTATGAAGACTACGTATCATAAATACTAACTGTTTGACATCAATAGCCGATGATTGATTAATAAGTGTGCTCTAGTGGTGTCCTTAAACAAAACAAAACACCTTTTTTAAAGACAATTATGCATGCATTTGAAGACTGAAGAAGTAATGTGTTTTTTCGCAGCCTTGACTTGCCCGATAGGACGTTGACCCCTAGACACTGCAGACGAAACAAAATACTTGTGTTGTAAGATTTAAGATCATGGGAGTGTGATGTTTTTGTCTATACCGGCCTCGGTGGCGTCGTGGCAGGCCATCGGTCTACAGGCTGGTAGGTACTGGGTTCGGATCCCAGTCGAGGCATGGGATTTTTAATCCAGATACCGACTCCAAACCCTGAGAGTGAGTGCTCCGCAAGGCTCAGTGGGTAGGTGTAAACCACTTGCACCGACCAGTGATCCATAACTGGTTCAACAAAAGCCATGGTTTGTGCTATCCTGCCTGTGGGAAGCGCAAATAAAAGATCCCTTGCTGCCTGTCGTAAAAAGAGTAGCCTATGTGGCGACAGCGGGTTTCCTCTAAAAACAGTGTCAGAATGACCATATGTTTGACGTCCAATAGCCGATGATAAGATAAAAAATCAATGTGCTCTAGCGGCGTCGTTAAATAAAACAAACTTTACGTTTTACTTTTTTTTGTCTATATATCTCACAGGAGTACTTAGCTTAAGCTTATACTGTTAAATAATTTATGACACATGTACACGTCTCTTTACACAGAAGGCGTGGATCTGGGGTGGGGGTTCGGGGGGGGGGGGGGTTGTCAAGTGCCTCTGACACGACGACACACCTCACTTATTTTGAAGTACATACACCACTAATATACAACTTGATCCGTTCCTGTACAGAAAAGAAAACGCAACAAGTTTTGTTTAACGACACCACTAAAGCACATTGGTTTATTAATCATCGGTTATTGAATATCAAACATTCGATAATGCGGACATATAGTCTTAGAGAGAGAGAGAGAGAGAGAGAGAGAGAGAGAGAGAGAGAGAGAGAGAGAGAGAGAGAGAGAGAGAGAGAGAGAGAGAGAGAGAGCGCGCTTCATTTTCTATTAGTAGCAAGGGATCTTTTATATATATTCACAATCCCACAGTCAGAATGGCACATATCACGGTCTTTGATATACCAGTCGTGGTGCACTAGCTGGAACGAAAAAAAGCAACTAGTGTATGGAATATGACTTTTGGCTTTATAGCAACATACGTTCTGCCACTAAAAAAATTTATGTTTGGTTTATATATATAGATGTCAGATAGACACTGCTGGCTCGGTGATTTTAAATTAATTAATTAATTTATTTATTTGCTATGACCCCCTCCCCCTAACAACAACAATAATAATAATAATAATAATAATAACAACAACACAAAGGAAAGCACACGAGTGACGTCCATACTCTCTATGAATTAAATAGTGGTGCACGTTCTCTGGTTCCCATTGATTTATTTTAATACATTGTACGTTGATACAAAGTACGGTTCATGTTTGCGAGAAGACTAGAGTGCTTATCTCCCTTTAAATCGTAAACTTAACACAAGAAGGAAATGTTTTATTTAACTAACACAGAGGCAAACAAGATACAATGGGTGCATATCATCCTTTGATTTGATTTTTTTAATTTAAAAAATAATGCAAAAAACAAAGGGTCACTTTTATTCGTTTTAAAAATATTACCCAGGCGGTTGTGCAGGACGTTTAATGGGAGGAGAGCGCGTGTGTGTGTGTGCTTGTATATGTGTGTGTGTGTGTGTGCTTGTACGTGTGTGTGCTTGTGTGTATGTGTGTGTGTGTGTGTGTGCGTGCGTGAGTGTGTGTGTGTGTGTTCATATACCACCATATTTTATTTTATATGTATGTATATTATGAATGCTCAAAGGCCAGTAGGCTCTCTCTGTGTGTGTGTTTGTATCTCTCTCTCTCTCTGTGTGTGTGTGCGTCTATCTCTCTCTGTGTGTGTGTGTGTGTGTGTCTGTCTGTCTGTGTCAGTGTCTGTGTGTGTGTCCGTGTGTGTGTCCGTGTGTGTACGTCTCTGCCCTCTCCTGCACACGTGCCTGTTTCAATATAAAACGATTTTAGGATACATGCGACGTGAAAGAGCATCACGCACATTTTGAAATATTCAAGACGGCGTTTAAGATTGCTGCCAAAGTACACAACTGGCAGAATCTAGAATATTTTATCAACTATGAGAAAACTGTTGCTGTCTTTGATTGTGTTTTGTGTGTTAAGAAATTCATTTTGATCTGACCCAGCTAATTAAGTCTCTGCAAAAATGTAAATCCAAGGTCGCCGCAACTAGAGCAGCCCTAACAAGAAATGTTCAAGTGATATGATTTTAGATTAACTGGACAACACATTTGATGATGGTGATCGAATGTTATAGACCTAGAGATTCATTTATAAAAACCTCTTGATAACTGAGATATTGCATCATTATTTTAATCCAAGATGGCCATGCAAGGAATTCAGTTCTCGCATTACTTTCCAATACAGATGAGCCATGGTGATTATCACAAACCATAAGGAACAACAGTGAATACTGAACTGCAAGGTTTTAGTAACCTACCAAACAGACTGCAGCTAGGTACGGATTTGGGAGTGAAGTATGTAGGATATATGCGCCCTGTTTTGTTTTGGTTAACAACACCACTAGAGCACATTGATTTATTGGATGTCAAACATTTGGTAATTTTGACATATAGTCTTAGAGGAAACCCGCTATATTTTTCCATTAGTAGCAAGATATCACATACCACGGCCTTTGATATACCAGTCGTGGTGCACTGGCTGGAACGAGAAATAGCCCAATGGGCCCTCCGACAGGGATCGATACCAAACCGACCGCGCATCAAGCGAGCACTTTACCACTGGGTTACGTCCCGCCCCAAGAATGAATCCGTTCAAGCACAGCAATAATAACATATTGTGGGTGTTCCCATGTGAAATCCCAGCATTGGCGTAATCAGAATGTCATATGAGGGGTGGGGTGGGCGGTGTGGGGAATCACCCACACTGTCGTTTACACATGTTGTATGTCGACCATCAAATAGAAAATGTGGTATGCTATAAAACAGAGGTTTGATCGTTTAATGATACCGCTATTTAATTTATTAATTAATCATTAGCTATTGGATGTCAACCATTATGACAAGTAGTCTTCAGAGAAAATCCGTTACTCTTTGAACTTTCCACCTACAGGACAGCACATACCACGGCCTTTGTTATACCAGTCGTGGGAAACTGGTTGAGATGGGGGACTAATCTCCTAGTGATTTCACTGCAATTAATGACTTGGCCATCCAATTTTTTTTTACCTTTATAAAAAGGCTCTCAACACATCCTGCCATACCCTAAATCCTATAGCAACTATTAAACCGAATAACGACGACTATTTACATATTAATATTAATTCTGCAGTTAACTTTAATAACAGAATGGCGTCTAATTTAGAACTCTTGGATTTTAATCTGGATAAATATTCTCCCCCCTTGGTGCCACCTTGGCTAATTAAACCGCCGAATGTCTCCTTGCTCTTAAGAAAGGAAATTTTCAAAACAGAATTCGAACCATTTAAAAATATAATATTTAGAGCAGCTTTAAATGATTATTACCCTGACTATATCCATATATACACAGATGGCTCCAAGGACCCACTTTCTGGTAAAGCAGGCATGGCCTTCTGTGTCAAGCCCGGCTTGCCTAACATTTCTAGCTCCCACCACGCCAGAGTGACTGACCACGTTTCTGTATTTACTACTGAACTGATGGCCATTTACTCTGCGCTCAAGTGGATTCTTACTAATATTACTAATTATTCGACCCCTCAAAAATTCCTTATATTATCCGACTCCCTGAGCTCACTACAAGCTCTCCAGAATCTAAAATTCAAGAGTTCTTACCTAATTAAGCAAATTATAAATATGATTAATTTTAATAATAGTAAAGGGTTATTTATAACTTTGGAATGGGTCCCTGCTCATGTCGGCATCTCTGGCAACGAAAAAGCTGATCTATTAGCTAAAAAAGCTTTAGATGTGGACAAAATTGAAATTAATATCAATATTAATCTTAATGAAACCATGGCCATAGCTCATAAAAAATTTCTTAACTTTTGGCAAACCGAATGGAATATTAAAACAAGACTATGGCACTATTTAATCAAACCTAAAGTTAATTCGAAAAGACCCACTTACTCTAATGTTAAAACTGAAAAAATCATTACTAAACTGCGCCTTGGTGTTGTTTTCGGTCTGAACGACACTCAATTTAAAATTAAAAAAAGTAACACAGCACTCTGTGCTACTTGTAAAACAATAGATAACGTAAGACATTTCCTCTTTTACTGCAAAAAATATACTAATGAAAGAAATACTCTTAAAATAATAATGGATAAATTTAAAATTAAATTTAACCCTGTTAAAATATTTAACCCGCCCCCCGCTCTCAAACAGGAGGTGGAACGGGCTATTTTAACTTTTGTAAAAGATACTAAAATAAATATATAATAAGTAGCTGGCACATAAAATGGTAATTAAGTAAATTAGTCGAGAGCGGTCCGAGGACTCTATTGTTATACTCAATCAGGAGCCTGCTAAATTTTAACACTCACCTTACAGCGGCGGACAGTTGGCTGGTGGCAAACTTTGTCCAGGGTGGTAACGGCGCTGGCCTTACCCTCCCGTGGACAAACCGAATAACTATTTTTGTAATATTTTTTAACTCCTTCTTAACTATAAATGTTTATCTCTTTTTTAATTAATTATATTAATAAACTTTTTCTCCTTTTAAACCATTTTAGAAACATCGAACAGCCTATACACATTATTCTTTCATTCACTTGTTGGCGATTGACTGGAGAGTTGTGAATGACGTAACGTTTATGTTCTGCTTGGTTTACAGAGAGGCGCCTCGGGTCTTCATTCAACAAGATACGTTTCGCACCCACGACGTGCTGGACATGCGGACTTTGTTTGGGTGTTCCTCTACTAGGAGCACCATTTATTATAAATGTTAATTTAATTTTGTCCCTCTCCTAGGGACTGCACATCTAAATAAATGGGGGGTGCCGATTTTGGAGGGCACAACGGCTGGGCGGGGTGGGGGGGGGACGTGCTGGGTGGGGGTCGGGGGGGGGGGGGGCGTGCCACCGGAGGATAGAGACAGGCGCCTAGGCGTAGGCGGTTTAGGTGGTAGGGATAGATAGGTGTGTCTGGGGGCTGGCCCCCTCCCCGCCTTCCCCTTCCCATACGTTTTGGGATATTGGTTGTCCCTTCCCCCCCCCCCCCCCCCCCCCCCCATCCGGCCACACTTTAGTTACCAATAACTTCGGCACTCCTATGGTGAATATTATAAATTAAAATTAAATGAGTATTTTTTTGTGACCCCTGGTCTATCCAATCACCAATCCTCCCCAGACAGGGCTTAAATAATTAATGACCTAGAGTTTGAGATAATATTTTGGCTGCCCGCTCAAAAATTGGTGTTTAATTAGTAGGTTTTATTTTATATTATATATAATTATACTAAAGTTTTGGATATACACCAAATAAAATTTATTTATTTTTTGTAAAGTGTCCCCATAAATATTTTATATTTTGAATAAATATCAAAATTGCCCATTAATTTTCTGGCCCGGAGCAGACCCCTGGCTATCCAGGACTCGGCCCCGGGGCAGACATGCTTGAAGCTCTAGTGGCATATAAGCATGTAAATTTTTTACAATAACAATAACAATGGAGAGTTGTAACATCCACATTCCTTTCTTTCTTTTTTTTCCAGAGAAGGAATCGAAATCTAGCCAATCGCAGCTGCTTAACGTCCGCCTGTTGTTTCTTTAACACTGGCTTCTTTTCTTTTTATCTTAAACGGCTCCGACTAGGGATCGAGATTCAGCCAATCGCAACGCACCCTTCCATACTGAGTGTCGAATATCGATCCGGTTCACTTCTAACACACACTGTGTATTCTTTCTTCTGTCTTAATTGACGACTGCCGCTCACGAGTGTTCCCGGGGGCCCATTCGGTGATATCCGGAGAGCCGGGTCTTGTCGTGTGTGGCCTTGGGACATCATCCTGCGCGGCACACCTTATTACTTCTTCCATCTTAATTATATGGAATCTTTCTCCCCATTTTCTTTCTTTTCCTGCTGGCCTCTGCTAGTACGTCTACCTTTTACTGTTATATTTACTTGAATGAATATCTATTGGGTGCTGGGGCGATTGGCTGGGTGGGTTCGGGTTCTGACCAATTAGAACCCGGTCCCTTAATAAATGTCTTCTATTTGGTCCGTGCTTTTAGCCGGCCAAGAAAATGATAATCTTAACCTAGTGTGAGAGTGGTTGCATGAATGTTTGTTTTTTCGCCGTGACTTGGCGGCGCATACACCTGGCAGTGTCTGTGCCGCCCGCCACAGGCGGAATATATGGCTGGGTGTGAATGTGTTTTAGTTTTTAATTATTTATGGTATATTGATTATATTTTTAATTCATTGTTATAATAAATCTAGTATTTAGTTGTTAAAATCCTCCCTCTTAGCATTTTAATTTAGTATTATTTTAACTTACATGTACCCGCTTCTTTTTAAAAATCAAACAGGTTTTAAACGGTATTAATTTGATCGGTCAATATTGTATATATACAAACAAAAAAACCTGACCGGTACTCGGTGCCACCCACTTAACGAATAAGTGGTTTCTTGGGTGACACCGAGGATTATATAGCAATGACATCTGTCATCCGTTTAGGTGACGCACCCCTTCGGGTGTAGAGCTCACGAATGCTTGAGGAGAACGGCGAGGACACCTCACCCCAAGAACTGGATCAATCTACCTGCTAATCAACATCAACAACGACAGCATATACGTTTCACCACTACACCAGACGGCGGCTCGCGGGTTTTTTTCATATATCATCATCTTCATACCATTCATTTCATCTAATTATGGCCCACCCGTGTTCTATGGATAACCTGGGGGGGGGGGGGGGGGGGGGATGGGGGGGGACGCCGTGGTAGGGTGCTTATTTGGGTGCGATAGGGCGTTGGCGGTTTGGACCGATAGGGATGCCTGTTAGGAGGCCTCCCCCCCCCCCCCGGAACGCCCCCCCCCATGGAAATCCGGACTGACCGGATTGGGCCTCCCGCCTGTTGGAGCGCCGGATTGGTCGGTGGCGCTGGGTTCCCCCCTTTGCGAATCCTGTATTCTCCAGGGCTAATTTTAAATATATAAAAAAATAATATATATATAAATAATATTATTAATTAAATAATTATAGTATATATTACTTTCGAACTGCCCGACTGAAAATCTATTTATATTTTTGCACCTACTAATTACATTATAAAACAATAGAATGATATAGGTTTTTTTAAATTATGGTGCTATTATATTAATATAATATATAATATACGTAATGATAGACCCCAAATTGCTTTAGTTTTTCGATCCCGTTTTTAAGTGGTCATACCACACTATTAAAAATTACCACCTGCATTTTTCTCACACACTTCCCCCCCCCCCCCCCCCCCCCCCCCCCGGAGTCGGTCACTGGCGAAGTCAGAGGCTGAATCCGGGGTGGGCGTGCCTGAACCCTAGTGGATAGGGGCACGTAAAATGAGTTGCCAGTCCAGTCCCTCTATATATTTTTATGCAAGTATTCTGTCACACACGTGCTATATAAAAAAAAAATTCTCAATTATGTCACTACAGGTAGAAACACCACCGCCACATTCCAATGCTGACAATCGGTCACTGTATATTTTTTATTACTTGAAGGAAGGAAAACATCACCCAGATGTAACTGTCGGTCACCAAAGTGGAATCAGAAAGGCCGTTAAAAAATATTCCATTAAAGGTATGTTTTTGATTATTCCTCAAATCATATTTATCTATCAGCTACAATTCCTAAATATAATTTGTTAGATCTGCTTGTAGGATATCAGTATCCTGTTATAATATTTTAAAAGCCTGATGATAATAAAATAACTTAAATTACTTGTACGTATATGCAGATCTATATTTCATCCATGCAGGCCATTTGTCATGGTGCTGTGCAGGACCATGACATATGGCCCTCTGCTTTATAATACTATATATCCATGTAATAAGTTTATAACATACTTATAATAACAAGAAGAAACATGTATAATGTAATTTGAACTAGACATGACATGACATGGCTTCTTATTATAGTAATAAAATAACTTAAATTACTTGTACGTATATGCAGATCTATATTTCATCCATGCAGGCCATTTGTCATGGTGCTGTGCAGTACCATGACATATGGCCCTCTGCTTTATAATACTATATATCCATGTAATAAGTTTATAACATACTGTAGGTAGGTAGGAACTTTTTATTATTATTATTATTTATTTATTTTTAATCGAATCAGACCGGAAAAGTGTAATCAGCAAAGGTGTTCTGAATCTAGTTTGCTGATTGCAAAAAATCAGGGATCTTTTTTCTTTTTTTTATTGCTTCAAAAAATGTCAGGGTCACTACATAAAATTAGGGTATATCAGGAAACTGGAGAAACATTTGTTTTTAAAAGCCTGATGATAATAAAATAACTTAAATTACTTGTACGTATATGCAGATCTATATTTCATCCATGCAGGCCATTTGTCATGGTGCTGTGCAGTACCATGACATATGGCCCTCTGCTTTATATTACTATATATCCATGTAATAAGTTTATAACATACTTATAATAACAAGAAGAAACATGTATAATGTAATTTGAACTAGACATGACATGACATGGCTTCTTATTATAGTAATAAAATAACTTAAATTACTTGTACGTATATGCAGATCTATATTTCATCCATGCAGGCCATTTGTCATGGTGCTGTGCAGTACCATGACATATGGCCCTCTGCTTTATATTACTATATATCCATGTAATAAGTTTATAACATACTTATAATAACAAGAAGAAACATGTATAATGTAATTTGAACTAGACATGACATGACATGGCTTCTTATTATAGTAAAAAAAATAACTTAAATTACTTGTACGTATATGCAGATCTATATTTCATCCATGCAGGCCATTTGTCATGGTGCTGTGCAGTACCATGACATATGGCCCTCTGCTTTATAATACTATATATCCATGTAATAAGTTTATAACATACTGTAGGTAGGTAGGAACTTTTTATTATTATTATTATTTATTTATTTTTAATCGAATCAGACCGGAAAAGTGTAATCAGCAAAGGTGTTCTGAATCTAGTTTGCTGATTGCAAAAAATAAGGGATCCTTTTTTTTTTTTTTATTGCTTCAAAACATTTCAGGGTCACTACATAAAATTAGGGTAGATCAGGAAACTGGAGAAACATTTTTTTTTAAAAGCCTGATGATAATAAAATAACTTAAATTACTTGTACGTATATGCAGATCTATATTTCATCCATGCAGGCTATTTGTAATGGTGCTGTGCAGTACCATGACATATGGCCCTCTGCTTTATATTACTATATATCCATGTAATAAGTTTATAACATACTTATAATAACAAGAAGAAACATGTATAATGTAATTTGAACTAGACATGACATGACATGGCTTCTTATTATAGTAATAAAATAACTTAAATTACTTGTATGTATATGCAGATCTATATTTCATCCATGCAGGCCATTTGTCATGGTGCTGTGCAGTACCATGACATATGGCCCTCTGCTTTATAATACTATATATCCATGTAATAAGTTTATAACATACTGTAGGTAGGTAGGAACTTTTTATTATTATTATTATTTATTTATTTTTAATCGAATCAGACCGGAAAAGTGTAATCAGCAAAGGTGTTCTGAATCTAGTTTGCTGATTGCAAAAAATCAGGGATCTTTTTTTTTTTTTTTTTTTTTTTTTTTTTATTGCTTCAAAAAATGTCAGGGTCACTACATAAAATTAGGGTATATCAGGAAACTGGAGAAACATTTTTTTTTAAAAGCCTGATGATAATAAAATAACTTAAATTACTTGTACGTATATGCAGATCTATATTTCATCCATGCAGGCCATTTGTCATGGTGCTGTGCAGTACCATGACATATGGCCCTCTGCTTTATATTACTATATATCCATGTAATAAGTTTATAACATACTTATAATAACAAGAAGAAACATGTATAATGTAATTTGAACTAGACATGACATGACATGGCTTCTTATTATAGTAATAAAATAACTTAAATTACTTGTACGTATATGCAGATCTATATTTCATCCATGCAGGCCATTTGTCATGGTGCTGTGCAGTACCATGACATATGGCCCTCTGCTTTATATTACTATATATCCATGTAATAAGTTTATAACATACTTATAATAACAAGAAGAAACATGTATAATGTAATTTGAACTAGACATGACATGACATGGCTTCTTATTATAGTAATAAAATAACTTAAATTACTTGTACGTATATGCAGATCTATATTTCATCCATGCAGGCCATTTGTCATGGTGCTGTGCAGTACCATGACATATGGCCCTCTGCTTTATAATACTATATATCCATGTAATAAGTTTATAACATACTGTAGGTAGGTAGGAACTTTTTATTATTATTATTATTTATTTATTTTTAATCGAATCAGACCGGAAAAGTGTAATCAGCAAAGGTGTTCTGAATCTAGTTTGCTGATGGCAAAAAATAAGGGATCCTTTTTTTTTTTTTTATTGCTTCAAAACATTTCAGGGTCACTACATAAAATTAGGGTAGATCAGGAAACTGGAGAAACATTTTTTTTTAAAAGCCTGATGATAATAAAATAACTTAAATTACTTGTACGTATATGCAGATCTATATTTCATCCATGCAGGCCATTTGTCATGGTGCTGTGCAGTACCATGACATATGGCCCTCTGCTTTATATTACTATATATCCATGTAATAAGTTTATAACATACTTATAATAACAAGAAGAAACATGTATAATGTAATTTGAACTAGACATGACATGACATGGCTTCTTATTATAGTAATAAAATAACTTAAATTACTTGTACGTATATGCAGATCTATATTTCATCCATGCAGGCCATTTGTCATGGTGCTGTGCAGTACCATGACATATGGCCCTCTGCTTTATATTACTATATATCCATGTAATAAGTTTATAACATACTTATAATAACAAGAAGAAACATGTATAATGTAATTTGAACTAGACATGACATGACATGGCTTCTTATTATAGTAATAAAATAACTTAAATTACTTGTACGTATATGCAGATCTATATTTCATCCATGCAGGCCATTTGTCATGGTGCTGTGCAGTACCATGACATATGGCCCTCTGCTTTATAATACTATATATCCATGTAATAAGTTTATAACATACTGTAGGTAGGTAGGAACTTTTTATTATTATTATTATTTATTTATTTTTAATCGAATCAGACCGGAAAAGTGTAATCAGCAAAGGTGTTCTGAATCTAGTTTGCTGATGGCAAAAAATAAGGGATCCTTTCAGGCCATTTTTTTTTTTATTGCTTCAAAACATTTCAGGGTCACTATATAAAATTAGGGTAGATCAGGAAACTGGAGAAACATTTTTTTTAAAAGCCTGATGATAATAAAATAACTTAAATTACTTGTACGTATATGCAGATCTATATTTCATCCATGCAGGCTATTTGTAATGGTGCTGTGCAGTACCATGACATATGGCCCTCTGCTTTATATTACTATATATCCATGTAATAAGTTTATAACATACTTATAATAACAAGAAGAAACATGTATAATGTAATTTGAACTAGACATGACATGACATGGCTTCTTATTATAGTAATAAAATAACTTAAATTACTTGTACGTATATGCAGATCTATATTTCATCCATGCAGGCCATTTGTCATGGTGCTGTGCAGTACCATGACATATGGCCCTCTGCTTTATAATACTATATATCCATGTAATAAGTTTATAACATACTGTAGGTAGGTAGGAACTTTTTATTATTATTATTATTTATTTATTTTTAATCGAATCAGACCGGAAAAGTGTAATCAGCAAAGGTGTTCTGAATCTAGTTTGCTGATTGCAAAAAATCAGGGATCTTGATTTAAATTTAGTGTGATCGTTAAAGGTGTTTTTAAATTAATCATTTTTAATTGAATTAAAAAAAAAATATGGATGCAAGTATCAGTGACACTGAATACAAGAGACATTTAATTATGTGGAATACTTGTTTACTAAATCTACTTGTACTTACATCTTAATGTAATATTTCCACCCCTGCAGGCCATGTATCGTGCTGTTAGTAGGACCATGATTTATACCCTGTTTTATAATACTAATTATGCATATAACATAGTGTTAATAGTAAAAAGAAACAGCAAAATTTGACCTATGTGACATGACATAGCTCAGTATATAGTCTGATGTATTTAACCCATTCAAGGCCATTTATCATGGGGTGTTTTCAGAGCCATGATATAATGTCCCCATCTTTTAATAACATTAATTAAATTATAATTAACATTCTTTTTCTCCAGGTGACAATCTTTATTATGAAGCCAAGGGAAAACACCAGCTGGTATGCCATTCCAGAGAAGAGCGTGTGTCTGCCCTTAAGCACTGCCATGATGAACCAGGAACTGGTGGACATTGGGGCAGAAACAAAATGCTGGCCAAGATACAGGAATCCTATTACTGGCTGGGGATGGCAAAGGATGTTGAGAAATGAGTAAGTTAACTTTTCCCATCCATACTATATTTTCTATGAACATTAATGTACAGAATCCATGGCTCACCCCAGAATGAATTTTGAGATATGTGGGGTATTTCCTTGAAATTATTAAACAGTGGCCAATTTAAAAATAAAATTATTATTTAACATCTAAATGTTGTAGCCACTTCATAATTGTTTTTAGCAATTGGCTAATTTGACTATGTTCCCTAAAAGTGTTATTAGAAAATCATAATGTTGCCAGATGATTGTATAGAAAATGAATTTTGGATCTTACATGTATTATGCACTAAAATCATTTGCTGAATTTAGAGTTGGAGATAATCTTAAGTTTTAATCCATGCAAAAATGTATAGTGTTGTGTTTTGAACCCAATATAATTGTTTGGTACTAATGCAAATGAATACATGCTGTTATCCAGATTCTCGCATTTTCATTAATAATAAATGGGAGCCTGTACATCTATGGTGATTAATCTGTTTCACAATGTTTAACCCTTCAGATCAACGAATGTGACCAGTGTCAGCGCCAGGAAAGGCTAAAGACAATAGCACCAATTCTGCATCCAATCGAGACCGATTCTCCTTGGGATTTAATAGGGATAGACCTGATCGGCCCCTTTCAGAAAACAGGTGGTAACAAGTAGGTGTCTTAAATCATAATTGTTTTACTTTTTGTGATACCACTAACTCTAGTAGTCAAACAAAATAATAGTTGTGGTTCCAATTACCTAGCAGTCAGTAGAAAAATTGTGCAACCCTAACGTTTTAAAAAAAAATCACCCCAAAATCATTTTGTCAACCGACCAAGTCTAAATTAATATAACCAACAATCAGCTTTGTATAACTTTTTCACAATATTCAATTGATAATTAAATAGTGTTCGGTTTTACGATTACCACAGCTGTGTTTTGAAATTTTATATAATTTTGAGTTAAGGTGTACCAGGCAATTTAGACGGGCTGCCAAAATAAAGTGTGTCGAACTGTTTACAAAAAAAAAAAAAAAAAAAAAAAAAAAAAACCCTGATAACTGCAAATAACTGATGTGGATTTCTTCAAACAGATCGTCAACAGTTTCCTGGCTAAGCTCCAGAGATCGGCCAACTGGGACAGGAAAAATAGAGTTCTAGTTTTGTCATCCTTCTTGGCAGACAAATGGGAGAAGGGGAGTAAAGGCATACGTCAATGGATCTATAAATTGGTATGTATAAATATTTCACAATTATAATATTATGAAAGTGCAACCATATGATTTTGCAATCATTGCATCCACAGGGGAAACAATGTTTTATTAGAATAGTCCTGATATGATTGTCAATGCTTATAAGAATATCTTTCATTTTTTTAACATCTATAGTCCTTCCCACAGAACGCATTTTTACATACTCTGGAGTGTTTTCTCTTTTATGAATACTTAACCTGACCTCAAACAATGGCATATTCCCCAAAGGAGAAAGAAGGATGTGACCGGAACAGGAAGTAGAGGACTCACTGGGAGATTTTTAGCCATCCTATTTGCTGTTGGGATGTTCGGACCAGACTACTATCTTTAGGGAAATATGCCATTGTTTGAGGTCCTGTTAAGGAGAGAAGAAATATAATTTACTACAAGTTATTTCTTTCTGAGCTGATTGTTTTCTAAATTGCAAACAAAATAGTATTTTTATAGTTAGTTCTAAAAACACTTTTACTTGTCAAACCAAACTGAAATTATTTACAAAAATACATTTTTGGAGGATATGATCAACGGACTATAGTTAGTTATATTAAACACGTTGGTATTGAACAAAATTAATTTGATACGTGGGAAATTCAGAATTATGTGAGTTCTTTTCCAAAATGTGATATATCCACTGTAATTTTTGAGAAAATTGTGGTTTTGCTGCATGAAGCATAGTTTTAAGATCCTGTTTAATGAGCATAGATTACATTTTGATGGTAATTGTTGCCGTATTGCTGAGTTGTTCAGTACACCATTACTGGCATATATTGCAGTTTGAAAATGAAGTCCTTGTATATTTCTTGTCATCACTTGTATGAGAATTTCAAATGTGTAAAATATTCACTGATGTTTTAAATGATTACATGAAAATGACTGCATGCATAATATTTCCAGGTGAGGTTCGCAACATATGATATAATTTTGCTGCCAGTATGTACTGCTGCACACTGGTTCCTGGTGGCAATGGAGCCCAAAAAATGTACAGTCGCTTGTCTAGACTCGTTAAAATCACCAGAACGAGCCATGCGATTTTACAACTACTGGATGTGAGTAACTAACAGTATTCTTATAAGTAAATGTTGCAATACATTTACAAATATTTTGTAATTACTGAATGTAACCATAAGCCTGCCCCTGATTATCACTGACGAGCAGCGCAAGAGATAAAATCATAACTTGTTTACCTCTCAAAATGTGTACTGTGTTTTCATTGGTCCAATTTATCAACTTTTGATAATATATTCTTAGGTCATCATTAAGTGTGAAAGTTACTGTGATCCAAACTTCTGCAATTATTAATTATGGCCTAATTATTTTTATATTTAGTGCCTTAATACCATAATCTTATACACACTACTTTTTTGTCAATCATGAATAATAAATTTTGTTTCAGAAACATTTTTTAAAGGTTAAATGGTCTGTAAAAAGTAACAAAATTGAAAATTATGATTTGTGCCTCCAGTTATATAAGTATGGACTGTTTGTATTATGCATGTCCTACAATTAAACTAATTCCCTGCCCTGTCAAAATTCTGGCTGAAACACTGACAAGTACCAACTTTGATTGCAGTGAAT
Source organism: Gigantopelta aegis (assembly GCF_016097555.1). Classification (NCBI taxonomy): domain Eukaryota; kingdom Metazoa; phylum Mollusca; class Gastropoda; order Neomphalida; family Peltospiridae; genus Gigantopelta; species Gigantopelta aegis. The sequence goes on from NC_054708.1 coordinate 67,777,344, forward strand.
ACATAGCAGAGCGCGAGAAACATGTACCTGAGGGTCTTGCTGAGTTAGAAGAGTGTGCAATATCTCTGCAGCCAGCAATTGGATGGGAACAGTTGCGGTATATTCACATGCATGGTCAGTTATTTCAACATCACCTGATTTTTTTCCCCCTAGGCAACAAAAATTAATGCATTATTGTTGTGTATTCATTCATATGTATAAGCAATAAGTAATGATAATTTGTAACACATTTTGTGATGTCACATTAATTGCATACATTATTGATGTCATTATAATTGTAACTTCTGAATATATGTTAACATTAAAAATTAAAAATAAACTTAAGAACTAATTGCTCCAACCCAACCATTCTTCAACTATCATAAAATTAAATTAAAATTATACTCCGATGTAAAAAAGTTTGCTTCTTGGTAATAATGTAGTCATTATTAATCATAAAAACCCCACAGCCACAATATGAAGCAAGCAATACATGTCCATTACTGGGCCCAAAACATTTTCTTATCTCCTAAGTTCAAGGGCCATAACTCTGTCAAATGGGAAAATCACCATGAAAGTCAAACTTGATATGTAACAGTACATGATAAAGCTATACACAAAATGCTTGAACCTTAATTGGATATAAGCACTAAATAAGCTGAAATGAAAATGAATGATTATAAAACTCCATCATATGTGGTTATGTGGAATAGAAAAAGTACATCTATCATTTTTATTGACAGAATGCTGAATGCCTTGTAAAAGATGTTTGCCCGACAGTCATGCGCCAGCACCACGTTCCATACTATCGGGAGTATGTGATGAAGACACTGCTAGCTGCCAGGAACACAGACAACTGCGACTCCAAACTGTGTTTGCGTCCACAACTAAAATGCTTGGAATGGAAGGGTTGTGATGGATGTTTGATGTGGGAGCATTCTGTTTGCATGATAATAACAGACAAGCACCCGTACTGTGGACTTTGTTTGCCATTGCACTACAAAAACTAAACATTCTCATTTCTTGAATTTGCACTTTGAATTCTTATTGCTATTTTCCTATAGTCATATTAAGTTTTAATTTGAATGCATACACAATTACTTGAAGATTTATGTAAGAAATGTACAAAATTATTTATATTCATATATATATTATCATATAATAGCTAGCACATCTAGTGTAATCAAAGTATGTGATATTTTTCAAACTAGATTAATTGAGGTCATGGCAAATGTTCTACGGTGACACTGCATGCATAATTGTGACACTCCATAATTGATGTGTGCATTCAAATAAAAACATTTCAATAGCAATTTCATATTCAGCACTACTAGTGTAAGGACATCCAAAATGACGTCATTTGAATCAGAATCACATTCTTACATCATTTGAATATCGAGTAATGGCAGACTGGAATTAAAGTTGCGTATACAGTTTACAAAAATATGTTGCATTAAGCTTGAGATTATATGATAAAGAGATTATGACCCTCGTGTGTTTCAATATCTTCAGTATCATATATTAGGAATAAAAATGTATTATGCGAGCATAATACAAATTTTATTCCTAATATATGATATTGACGAATCCAAAATACACTCTAGTAATAACCTCTATTTATTCTGCAATCACTATGTTCATTGTCAAGGGTTGTTAACTAGATTAATTTCTGTATTTTTGGTCACCCAACAAAATATATAGGTCATCTGACATAAGCCCGACTCATTTCGTGAATTTCAGACTATATTTTTAATAACATATTTTTACCTATTTTATCATCAAAATAGTATTTTGTAACTTAGTGGGTTGACTTATGAGTGGGTTAAAATATTACTGTTTTGGGAAAAGTATTGCATGTTTTTATTGTTGAAAGAAGGAAGCAGGACTTGTAGATTATGGTAGCCCCACTCCCATGGCTAGTGTTATTCAAAGTTGGGCTAGTAAATAACTACTATTGCAATGCCTGACGGCTAGTGAAGTCAAATGTTGCAGAAAAGTCAATTTTGTAAATATGAATATCCTGCCCCTACACCAGCTCCTCAATGTTTGTGTTTTTAAGCTCTATCTCCCTCTTTAGGTGACATATCGGATTATTACTGTTATTTAGTGGCTAGTGGATTTTATAAAAATCCTACAAGCCCTGAAGGAAGGAAATGGTTCATTTAGCAATGCACTCAACACATTTTATTTACGGTTATATGACGTCGGACATATGGTTAAGGACCACACAGATATTTAGGGAGGAAACCCGCTGTCACCACTTCATGGGCTACTCTTTCAGATTAGCAGCAAGGGATCTTTTATATGCACCATCCCATAGACAGGATAGCACATACCACAGCATTCGTGGTGCACTGGTTGGAGTGAGTAATAGCTCAATGGTCCCATTTTTTAGTGTTGAATTATGCCCTTGTTTATATTCAGATGTGTTAATTTCACAATTTCATTTTTATACACCCACCTACGATGATGAGTATTATGGTATGGCGTTGTCTGTCAACTTTTTCTTGTCCGGACCATATCTTGCATACAGGACCATCAAACCTCACATGTAGGAACAACTTGGGATGGCGGTGTGTTGCATACTATTACTAGGTCACTGTGACCTACTTTTCAGTCTACTTCTGCACATAATAGTAAATCCTTGTCCGGACCATATTATAAGTCGTGGATAACACTAATAATCAAACTAAAGCTCTGTGGCAGTAATAAAATAGGTTAAATATACATGTACCTATATGTACTGACAGAACATGAATATCTGTTCTATTATGACAAAACGAGAGAAAAATATATATATTCCACAGGTTTAGTTTTTTTTTTTTTTACAAGATCCTAGTATGTTCAAAACCATTGTTTAACCATACTAATACATGTAAACAGATATTTCAAAATGTTTAAGTATATACATTTTTTTATCCATTTTCTTTTTAGATGTCCAGTCAAACAAACTTTTCAGTACATGTATTTTATGCATGATAATTTTTGTACAATTTTTGTATTCATATGCCACTGCATTTTATTTAAATTTAGCTCTGGCACTCGTCAAATACAAATTTTAAAAACAATTGGCAATTTTTATTTGGCATAATAATTTAATGTAATAATTGATATTTTGTTACAAAATAAATGGATTTGTAAAATATTTAGAAGTTTAATATAATTAATTTAAAGACATTTTCTACTCACCCAAAGCTATCGGTGAAATGTATATATATTGTGAATGCAATAAACTATTATTATAATGTTCAACAAGAGTTCTTGTTTTGGCTTGAAAGTTTGGAAAGAAAGAAAGAAAGAAATGTTTTATTTAACGACGCACTCAACATATATTATTTACGGTTATATTGTATCAGACATGGTTAAGGACCACACAGATTTTGAGAGGAAACCCGCTGTCGCCACTACATGGGCTACTCTTCCGATTAGCAGCAAGGGATCTTTTATTTGCGCTTCCCACAGGCAGGATAGCACAAACCATGGCCTTTGTTGAACCAGTTATGGATCACTGGTCGGTGCAAGTGGTTTACACCTGTGACCCATTGAGCCTTGCGGAGCACTCACTCAGGGTTTGGAGGCGGTATCTGGATTAAAAATCCCATACCTTGACTGGGATCCGAACCCAGTACCTACCAGCCTGTAGACCGATGGCCTGCCACGACGCCACCGAGGCTAGTCTGAAAGTTTGGAATGACATCAGCTGTGATTTCTTGCTGGACTTAGTGTGTGAGAGCTATGCTGCTGTAAACTTTTATTGAAATTCAGATCACAGATAATCTCTGCTTACCCAACTATAGGTCTATAGAAGTAGCAAAACGGTGGCTGGAAAAAAGTCACAGAAAAAATCACAGGGAAAAAAGTCACAATTTTTATCTAACAAAATGCGAGTTTGCAGAGTATTGAATGTGGCTAAATTAAAAGAAAGTATGCGGAGGGTGGGTGGGGGGGACATGTTAAACTTATTGATAGGGTGGGTTTGTAGAGTGGCTGGGTCAATTAGGTTCAGTTAAAGAAAGAGGCTTCGTATCCTGCAGGGCAGTGATTAGGGACACCTCTTGATTAGAGTTAATTATGCCTGGGTCCAGCTTACTGATTAGGGTAGATTAAAAACAATGGCTTCCTATTGTGGCTTCATGGACGGCAAAACTGGCAGAATTTCTGTGGCATTGGGTGGAACATCTGCTGGAACCACCAACATTGAAAACAAAGAACTTTGACAAAAACTGTTTCATTGCCTAATATATTTTTAATTAAAAGTTGTGACTTTTTTCCTGGGTTTTTTTTTTCTGACTTTTTTACCAGTTATTTTTTTTCCTAGATTCTATAAAAACACAAGCCTAGGTATACTTACCTAACCATCTTTACTTCAAAATGGACTTGTATTTCTTTATGAGATACTTACTAATATAACAGTTATTAGCAGCAGATAAAAACATTTTTTTATCAATGTTGTTACGGTCATAACACATTCCTATTTCTTAATTACACATTGTAACTTTTAAGGAAGAAGTTGTATTCAGGTTCCTAATAAGATGAGAGAATTCAATTACAATGAGAGAAGGAAGGAATGTTGTATTGCACTACGCATTCATATTTTTAACTACGGTTATAATGCGTCAGGTACATGTATATGGTTGAGGACCACACAGATAATAAGAGAAGAAACCTACACAATAGTCTTTCTTATTGGCAGTAAGGGATCTATTATATGCAGTATCCCAGACAGGATAGTACATACCACAGCCTGAAAAAAAAAATAGCACAATGACCCACTGAAATGGATCAATCCAAGATTGACCATGCATCAGGCTTTACCAGTGGGCAACCTCAATACAGTGATATATGAAACTGGGAATATGTATATAATTGACTAAATTTCAGGTATTATGTTTTATTGAAAATTTCAGGCACATGTATTATGCTTAACTGAAAATATCAGGGATTACACACAATTTTCATGTGAAGTGAACATTACATATATTATATTATCTGAAAATTCCAGGGATTATTCTTTAAAAAAAAAAAAAAAAAATTGGGGGTGGGGGCGACTTTAATTTTATCCAGACATGAAATTTTTATTTGAAATGTTTACTGAAAATTGCCATCTTAAATGGTGAATTGCCTGAACCTTTTTGAAAATGGGTATCAGTCAGTCAGTGAACCAACAGTGACAAGGTATAAGAAATAAGCACTAGTCACACCTTCACAGATGCTAGTAGTATAGTACCCATTCAATCCAGGATCACCACTGTGTATAAATTAACACAGTGTGAAGTCCTGTGGAATGCATCGGCGTTAGCGAAGCTTGACATTTGTAGATTCATTTAGTATGACAATACCTTGCCTGCAGTAGTAATTAAATGAAACAAAACATTACGAGAGAATTTTGATATTTTGACAGGACCAGGACAGGTGTGCGCTACAACAGCTTGTTCTGAATGTGCACGTAAAGCCCTATGACCTGACCTGACCTGTTAAACATTTATTTACAATAACGAAGCTTAGTGGTGTTCCACCAACTGATATTCGCACTTGGCACATAAGAGAAAAACTGTCTATTAAGCTCTTCAACCTCTTGTCTTATTTTTCTGAATAATTTATACCATCACTAATACACACACACACACACACACACACACACACACACACACACACACACACACACACACACACACACACACACACACACACACACACACAGTAACCATGAATGATCTCATAATTTTAGTATTTTACATGCACTTCCCGAACAACCACAAACGGGCCATATGTCATGGCAGTCCATTTGTCATGCAGGTGGTGATGAGATTTGGCCCGCATATTTCGCGCATGCGCAGTTAAACGCACCGCGCCGCATATCACGCCGGGCCGTATGTCATACCACACCGGTACAGATCCGACTAAGCCATAGAATCCCAATCCTGTGTCTGTAGTCTATTTGTTCATAGAAAGTGCTTTATTCGTCCTGGACTTTAATGCCGCTCCTATACAATAAAACATTTTCAGCTAAAGTGATTAATGTCCTCACCAAGCTATCAGTGTACCCAGTGTTTCAACAGCAGGGTCACGGCAACACATGACCGTCTGACTCTTTTGCACTGCGGGGCGGGACGTAGCCCAGTGGTACAGCGATCGCTCGATGCGCGGTCGGTCTGGGATCGATCCCCGTCGGTGGGCCCGTTGGGCTATTTCTCGCTCAAGTCAGTGCATCACAACTGGTATATCAAAGGCCGTGGTATGTACTACCCTGTCTGTGGGATGGTGCATATAAAAGATCCCTTGCTGCTAATCGAAAACGAGTAGCCCATGAAGTGGCGACAGCGGGTTTCCTCTCTCAATATCTTTGTGGTCCTTAACCATAATTTCTGACGCCATATAACCGTATATAAAATGTGTTGAGTGTGTCGTTAAATAAAACATTTTTTTTTTTTTTTTTTTTTTTTTTTTTTTTTTAACACTGATGCACGTTAAAGCGGCGCTGATTAAGCACATATTGGGATTACCAGCGCATGCGTTTTATGGCATACCATCATGTAGTTAACGTACAGTGAGAAGCCGCAGACTTGTATTTCGGGTTTACAAAAAGACTGTCATACGGTCAACATGCAGGTATCCTGGGATGTAGCTTAAACGTCTGTCACGCGAACGGGTTTTGTCTAAATAAAGTTCGTGACGCAGTACTAAACTGGATTTTAGGAGAACGTCGATTATCAAGAGGTTGGATCTGCATCTGATACAAGAAGATATTTTTTTCACATAAAGATATAATATATTAGTAGAGAGTGAACAATTTAACTCCAGGGTGAACACACAACAGAAAATGAACACATTCTCATCCCTCAGGCACCACATGAGGATTATGGAGAACGAACCGATTAGAGCTAAATCATTGTCTTTGTGATGGTGCATAAAAGATCCCTTGATACTATTGGAAAACTGTAGCGGGTTTCCTCTCTAAGACACAGAGCCGATTTATCCTAGTAGCACATGTAGTACGTGTTACGTTCCCCGCACTTCAGGGTACCCCGCGGTGATGTGTACGTTTAATTTTCCCAGGTAATTTTTCCCCTCTTCCCGAGGGAGTTGCAAAACATATCCTGGGAAGGAGGGCTTGCTATTATTTGTGCTACAGGCCCCGCGGATCCTTAAACCAGCTTTGCTAAGACTATATGTCAGAATTACCAAATGTTTGACATCCAATAGCCGATGATAGTATCGTTAAGACCCCCAGACTTTTAACGTTTTGCTATTGTCGTCTGTAGGAAAATGGATATACATGTATAACGGTCCTTTGCTGGGAGTTTTGGCAAGAGTAGCTTATGTGGTGAAAGTGGGTATCATCGTCCTCTCTTGACTAATGATAAAAATAGCTATATGTCAGACAGCAAATAATCCAAGTGTATAATATAAATATATAATGTATATTTTTTGGCAAAAAATAAAGTTAGTTTATATATATGTAATATGTGGACAAGTGTGGTTAAAAAGATATTGCTTGCTTTCAAATTTTCTCCCATGTGTACAATGTTAGGCGCGTGTGCAGAAATATATGTAAAAGGTTCAGACTACAATGAGCGACATTTATGGGGGTGGGGTACGGTGTGTGTGTGTGTGTCTCTCTCTCTCTCTCTCTCTCTCTCTCTCTCTCTCTCTCTCTCTCTCTCTCTCTCTCTCTCTCTCTCTCTGTGTGTGTGTATGCCTCTGTGTGTTTGTGTATGTGTGTGTGTGTGTGTGTGTGTGTGGGGGGGGGGGGTGTCTAGAATGGTGTGTTTTCATATTTGCTTGAACCGTACACTTTGGTACCGTACCCACAATTGTTCTATGTGGTTTTTGCCTCTTTGGAAGGGGCTCACTGAGGGTCCGATGGATGCAACTCGGCACATTTGACACCATTTAGAAATATCCAAGACGACGTTTAAGATGGCTGCCAAAGTACACAACTGGCAGAATCTAGAATATTTTATCAAATATGAGAAAACTGTTGCTGTCTTTGATTGTGTTTTGTGTGTTAAGAAATTAATTTTTATCTGCTTCATCTAATTAAGTCTCTGCAAAAATGTAAATCCAAGGTGGCCGCCACTAGAGCAGCCCGAACACGAAATGTGCAAGTGATATGATTTTAGATTAACTTGACAAATATTTTGATGATGGTGATCGAATGTTATGGACCTAAGGATTCATTTATAAAAACCTCTTGATAACTGAGATATTGCATCATTATTTTAATCCAAGATCGCCATGCAAGGAATTTAGTTCTCGCATTACTTTCTAATACATATGAGCCATGGTGACTATCACAAACCATAAGTGAATACTGAACTGCAAGGTTTAGTAACCTGCCAAACAGACTGTGCAGCTAGGTACGGATTTGGGAGTGAAGTATGTAAGACATATGCGCCCTGTTTTGTTTTGAGACTATATGGGAGCCGGAAGATATCAGCAACTGTGGCGGAGGAAGGTAGCATTTATATATTAATTCAATTTCGACTTTGAACTTTCAATATTCAGAGCTGGGTGGTGGCAGTAATATATAATTGCCGCCTCCTCTCCAATACCGCCTCCAACACTTAGTGTCTTAATTGTTTTAATGCTTAAGAAAGAACAAAAGTTTGTTTTGTTTAACGACACCACAAGAGCACATTGATTTATTAATCATCGGCTATTGGATGTCAAACATTTGGTAATTTTGACATATAGTCTTAGAGGAAACCCGCTATATTTTTCCATTAATAGCAAGATAGCACATACCACGGCCTTTGATATACCAGTCGTGGTGCATTGGCTGGAACGAGAAATAGCCCAATGGGCCCTCCGACAGGGATCGATACCAAATCGACCGCGCATCAAGCAAGCGCTTTACCACTGGGTTACGTCCCGCCTCAAGAATGAATCAGTTCACGCACAGCAATAACAACATATTGTGGGTGTTTCCCATGTGAAATCCCAGCATTGGCGTAATCAGAATGTTATATGCGGGTGTGTGGTGTGTGTGGGGTGTGTGGGGTACCCGAACTGTCTTTTACACATGGTGTGTGTCGACAGGCAAATAAAAAATGTGATGGGCTATAAAACAGAGGTGTGATCGTTTAATGATACCACTATTTAATTGATTAATTAATCATCAGCTATTGGATGTCAAACATTATGACAAGTAGTTTTCAAAGAAAATCCGTTACTCTTTGAACTTTTTCACCTACAGGACAGCACATACCACGGCCTTTGTTATACCAGTCGTGGGAAACTGGTTGAGATGGGGGACTAAGCCCCCCCCCCCCCCCACCCCCCCTCCCCCGACTAAGCCAGGTCAGGTCAGGTAATTTTTAAACATGCTCATATACCACTAAGGCTTCGAGCATGTCTGTCCCGGGGCCGATCTCTGGATAGCCAGAAGTCTGTCCCAGGACAGATCCCGACTAAGCCATTGAATCCCAATCCTGTGTCTGTAGTCTATTTGTTTATAGAAACTGCTATATTCGTCCTTGACTTTAATGCCGCCCATATGCAGTACAGCTTCAGCTAAAGTGACTAATGTCCTCACCAAAGCTATCAGTGTACTCAATCTCTCAAAAGCAGGTCACTGCAACACATGGCCGTCTGACTCTTTTGCACTGACGCACATTAAAGCGGTTCTGATTAAGCACATATTGGGAGCACCAGTGCATGCGTTTTATGGCATACCATCATGTAGTTAACGTACAGTGAGCAGCCGCAGACTTGTATTTCGGGTTTACAAAAAGACTATCATACGGTCATCATGCAGGTATCCTGGGATGTAGCTTAAACGTCTGTTACGCGAACGGGTTTGGTCTAAATAAAGTTCGTGACGCAGTACTAAACTGGATTTTAGGAGAACGTCGATTATTAAGAGGTTGGATCTGCACCTGATACAACAAGATATTTTTTTCATATAAATTATAACATATTAGTAGAGAGTGAACAATTTAACTCCAGGGTGAACACGCAACCATCTGACAGGAGATGGACACATTCTCGTCCCTCAGACACCACACGAGGATTGTGGAGAACGAACCGACTGGAGCTAAATCATTGCCTGTGGGATGGTGCATACAAGATCCCTTGCTACTAACGGAAAACTGTAGCGGGTTTCCTCTATAAGACCCAGAGCCGGTATATCCTAGTAGCACAATGTCATGTAGTACGTGCTACGGGCCCCGAATTGATGTGTACGTTTAATTTCCCCAGGTCATTTTTCCCCTCTTTCCGAGGCAAGAGTAACTTATGTGGCGAAAGTGGGTATCGTCGTCCTCTCTTGACTAATTATCAAAACAGCCATATATCAGACAGCAAATAGTCCAAGTGTATAATATGTTACGGTGTGGACAAGTGTGGTTAGAAAGATATTGCTTGCTTTCAAATCTTCTCCCATGTGTACAATGTTAGGCGCGCGTCCAGAAATATATACTCTTCAAAAGAAGAAACGCAAAACCACATTGTCGTAACATTTGGAGAATTGATTTAGTTATTGAATGGTGAGTCCGATAATTACCAAATGTTGCAGGATTGTTCACAATTCACTCTAGTCCATTGTGAGTAAGTGATAGGACACACCACCAAGGTCAAGGTCATCTGGAGTCAATACCGGGTGTGGCCTCCGCGTGTGTTGACAACTGCCTGGCACCGCCTGCCCATTGAAGCAACCAGAGTACGGATGACGTCCCGGGGGATGGTGGCCCACTCGGCCTGCAAGGCTGCTGCCAGCTCGGGCAGGGTCTGGGGCTGTGGTTGTCGCTGTCGGAGGCGTCGGTCCAACTCGTCCCATAGATACTCAATTGGGTTCAAATCCGGTGATATCGATGGCCAAGGAAGGACATTAATGTTGTTGTTCTGTAGGAAAGCCGTTGTGAGACGTGCTGTGTGAGGCCTGGCGTTGTCATGTTGGAACACTGCGTTGGCGTTGGCCATAACTGGAACGATGTGTGGCCGGAGGATCTGGTCAATGTAGTGTGCATTCAGGTTGCCCTGCACGTGGACCAGGTCAGTTCTGCCAGTGTGTGAGATGGCTGCCCACACCATGACACTACCCCCGCCGAATCTGTCCACTTCCTGCACGCAGTTTGCCGCATAACGTTCACCACGACGCCTATACACGCGACATCTTCCATCATGACGTCGGAGCAGAAATCGGGACTCTTCACTGAACCACACCCTGTCTCCATCGCAGTTGAGGCCATTGTCGATGAATCTGGCACCACTGCAGTCGGAGTCGACGGTGTTGTGGTGTTAAGATGACACCTCGAACTGGACGTCTGGCACGAATTCCTACCTCACGTAGGCGGTTCCGTACGGTCTGGTCGGATATCCTGCGCAAACCTGGTATTGCTGCGGCTGTGGAAGTAGTCAATCGTTCCCGAAGGTGGCGTACCCGGATGTAGCGGTCCTGCCCGGGGGTAGTGACCCGTGGTCGACCGGATCTAGGGAGGTCACGTGTTGATCCATGTTGCTGGTAACGGTCCCACAGTCTGGAGATGGTGCTTGGGGACACATGGAATGCCCTGGCAACGGCCGTTCTGGATTCGCCTGCGTCTAGTCGGCCGATGGCATTGTTTCTCTGCGGTTCACTGAGACGTGGCATGTCCTGGATTGTCAACTGTCGGCCAGATACAGAGGCCAGGCAAGCGAACACCCTGCACTTTTATACTGTCGGTGTTCATGTTGCACGTGCAGACAACGCACGTGCAGTGGTGACATGGTTTGCACGTGGCTGCGTTTTTGCGAATATTCACATTTTGGAACTTTATTGTACAGTAGCTGCGTTTTATCGAATGTAACCGTGGGAATGTGTTTGGGACATGCAATGACCTTATATTCACAAAGCATGAACCGGTAGGAAACATAAAATCGGAGTTATAACCCATTTGTACCCTTTTGCGTTTCTTTTTTTGAAGAGTATATGTAGAACGTTCAGACTATAATGAGCGACGTTTATGGGGGTGGGGTGTAGGTGTATGCGTGTGCGTGTGTGGGTGTAGGGTGTAGGTGTATGTGTGTGTGGGTGTAGGGGGGTGGGGTGTAGGTGTATGCGTATGCGTGTGTGTGTATGTGTGGGTGTAGGGGGGGGGGGTTGCTCAGTCGAGTCATGCTCCTTCGGAAAATAAATTTAAAGAAGGAACATTTCTTTGAACGAGGAGAGGGTGTTCGAACCCCCCCCCCCCCCCCCACACACACACACACACACACACTGTACTTGAATGTGCAGGTGATATATGCCAATTAAGTATTGTTTTGCGTATAGCCGCCAGTCACCTGTATGAGCTATTCATAGCAAAAACGCAAAAAGTTCATTAAGACTGCAATTGTGCGTGACTTTAAATTAATAAAATATGAAGGAAACACCGGGATGTAATCCACTGGTAGAACGCTCGTCAGATCGATCATCTGACGGTGAACTTGTCCGTCTTTTGTTTCGTTCTACTGGGCCACACAGCTGTCGATGGGAAAGTGCATATTAAAGATATCTTGCTGTTAGTCTGGATTATGGTGGTGTTGTGGTTAAGCCATTAGACTTAAGGCTATTAGGCACTGGGTTCGCATCCCGGTACCGGCTTCCACCTAAACAGAGTTTAACGACTCAGTGATCTTTCACCCTCTTCTCTCTCACTAATCACTAACCCACTATCTTGGACAGAGGACCAAGATGAATGAGGTATGTGCTGGGCCTTAATCGAATATAAACATAAAACTAGGTATAGGCCAAGAAACAGTGGATCACTCGTAACGTATGGGGGCTGTATCTAGCTGTGGCTCAGTCGCTAGAACGCTCGCTTGAGAGGCTTAGGTCATTACATGTAGTCATAATAGCTGTTGATGCATGGTACTGTGGTCTGTTGGAGTGCGCCGTGCGGTCCAATACCTCCGACTTCAGCACTCGAGGTTTCTGTTAGGGTTACCTCTTGGTCCATATCGGTCTGGCCTCTACCCACTGACCAGTCCAGCTTAGGTGTCCCTAACAGAAGCCAAAGCTCATGCTCTGGCATAGCTCTCTGGGTCACTGAGACATAAAGCCCCCCCCCCCCCCCTCCCTCCACCACGTCAAGGAATGGACTATGAAGGGGTGGGTCATTACATGTAATGGAACCTCCTCGGTGGATCTATTCATGATTGGGGCGGGGGGGGGGGGGGGGGGGGCTTCCCGTCACAACCAATGCATCACGACTGGTATATCAAAGGCCGTGGTATGTGCTTTCCTGTTTGTGGGAAAGAGTATATAAAAATCCCTTGCTGCCAGTGGAAAGATGTAGCGGATTTCCTCTGCCGACTGGATCAGAAATATCAAATGTTTGACATCCAATAGCCGATTATTAATAAATCAATGTGTTTTTGTGGTGTTAAATAAAACAAACGTTTATATGGGCAAGTAAATGAGTTAAGTCAGTTCATTAGGAAGGAAGGAAGGAAATGTTTTTTATTTAACGACGCACTCAACACATTCTATTTACGGTTATATGGCGTCGGACATATGGTTAAGGACCACACAGATATTGAGGGAGGAAACCCGCTATCGCCAAGGATATTTTATATGCACCATCCCATAGCCAGGATAGTACATACCACGGCCTTTGATATATCAGTCGTGGTACACTGGTTGGAACGAGAAATAGCCCAATGGGCCCACCGACGGGGATCGATCCCAGACCGACCGCGCATCGAGCGAGCGCTGTACCACTGGGCTACGTCCAGCCAGCTCTTTGTGACAAGATGTCGATAATTAAATGAAAGATCCCTCCATTTTTACATAATACGGAAATATAAAATAATAGGAAAGAAGTAATGTTGTTGGTTTTTTGTACTCAAAGTAGACAGGAAAAACAATACAACACCAGTTCGTCATTTATTATCAGTATAAAACATTATAACATTTCGCGTCTACTATTTTAAATGGCTACAATTTTTTTTATAGTAGAAGTGTCTACTTCTCTGACAATAAGGACTGTTCAAGAAATGGTCACGCTGGTTGTAGTGGAGGGTAACGGGTGCACTGTTGGATGTTTTTGCAAAGTATTCATTGCGGTGGGCAGGCGCGGATCCGGGGGAGGAGGTATCGAGGGGCGCCTCCTCCCCCCCCCCCCCACGATGTCAAAAATAAAACCTGTTCTGTCACCTCTTACCATGTCAGGACCCCCCTCCCCTTTCACAAACCCCTGGATCCGCGCCTGGCGGGCACCGTAAAATATTACTCACCCTCCATACACACACCTCCAGTTCAGATCGCCATGTGATCCATTCTACAACAGTCCTGTACTGAAAACAAATTAAATACTTCTTTAGGGGTAAAGGTATTAGGGACGGAATGTATTTAATTTGACCCTCTTTAGAATACAAGCGAGTTCAGCAAATACTAATAAACATCGTAACCTATATATAATGTTCTACGTGCCAACTGAACTTTCACTGTTTTAGTCAGCATTATATAGCTGGTAATATTTCTCTCCGTAATACTATTTAATATGACCGACAGTACTACATTTCAAACTATAAGTACATATAGATATAACAAGTCTGCATAGCATATAACAAGCACAACAATGCAGATATAAATACTGCACTGCAGGTTAAAGGTGTCATATCCATGTAAAAAACACAAAGAACAATAAATACTGTTACTGAATAATGTAACAATTAACAACCAGTATGAATAAAACATGTCATACTGGTCTACTATATCGCAAATAAAAAGCACATAGCTACTACTAGTGAAAGTATTGATCTGAAGATACTAGTTTCTGCACTGTAGATAAAACGTAATACAATGCACACATAGAAATATTGCATTGCGTGCAGGTAACAAGCAATACATTGCTGATGAAAGGTACAGTTATATTAAAATTCGGAAAAAACCATACTACACTGCAGATGTAATGTACTGCAATGCAGATGTAATGTACTGCAATGCAGATGTAATGTACTGCAATGCAGACATAAAAGTATTACATTAAGATTTAAAGGCACCATACTGCAAATAAATTAATGAATAGTTATCCACACCCCAACACACAATACGAAAAACCTCAAGAGGTTGTTGGGGTTCCACATTGCAGATAAATATTACTACATCAAACTTTAATATACTGCAGATTAAACATCATGCATTGCTAATAAAATATCCATACCGATCTGACTAAAATCATACTTTATTCACTCCGTTAATAAATCTGACAAACCCCAATGTCATTTCGTGCCCTAGGCCCGTGCTTATAAAACTTTAAAAATCCAGAGTCGAAAATTACCACATGCTGTATGGAAAGATATGCTATTAAAGCATCGAGTTTAGACTTAGAAAGTTTTATAAACACGGATAGGTGTAACCTTTCATCACAGTCATTCCCAGTGCAGTACAGCTTATTTAGCGCATTCAATATTTTGCCAGCGGTGTTTTCATTGGTCAAATAAAATGAAAGGTGACATTGGCTTTCGTAAGATTCATCGACGGAGACAAAGTAGATGTGAGCAGTAAGATCTAATTTCTTTCTTTTTTTGCAGATACTAACAAAATGTCCTGCACCTAGAACATACTGCACTTAATATATAAAACACAGCACTTAAGACAATAAGGTAAGGCATGTACTGCCTTGCATATTAAACAGTACTTCGCTGTAGACCAAACGAAAAAGTAAACTTAGTATTCTACTACCACGAACAAGGAATCCAAATGCTTTTATTATCAATAAGAAAGTAACATAATGATGTGTAGTCTTTTAAAAAATAAAAACCGCAGTTTTCTGAAGTAAAACTTCAGTATATTTGACTTTGTTTTTCTCAAATAAAATATATCACTTTACAAAGTTTGAAACCGTCCCCATTTGATTTAAATGACAAAACTGGATTTTGTGTATATACTAGTATATAATGTTTTAAAGCACTTCTATTTAGAAAAAGAAAACACAATGCGATATGATATGGTATACTGGATTTGTTATCTGTTACCATTCTAAGCCACTATTAATAAAACTAAAACAATAATTGACACAGACCTTGACATGCCATAACATTGTGCGCGTTACAACAATTCAGATGATTATATTAGCAAAGCAGTATGTACAATAACAGCGAAAGATAAACTATCTGAGCAACTATGCACAAAGGCACACGGTTTATTAGTAGCGAGTGGAGGTGGGGGCGTTTTGTTTTCGTGTACGTATATATTCCAAAGTTTGTCAAAACAGGGGAGGCTAGCGCTCCACGACCCTTCGCTGCTCATTTCCCTGAACTCTCGTGCATATATATATATATATATTTCAGATTGTCTGTCAAAATATAAAAAATCTATATGGATAGAGATTAATGCGAAAGATAGTACATACAAAATTTCAAAACAGATTAATGAAGAAAACAGTGTGACTGGATTGGAAGGAAGGAAGAAAATGTTTTATTTAACGACACACTCAACACATTTTATTTACGGTTATATGGCGTCAGAAAAATGGTTAACGGCCACACAGATATTGAGATAGGAAACCCGCTGTTGCCACTTCATGGGCTACTCTTTTCGATTAGCAGCAAAGAATCTTTTATATGCACAATCCCGTAGACAGGATAGTACATACCACGGCCTTTGTTACACCAGTTGTGGAGCACTAGCTGGAACGAGAAATAGCCCAATAGGTCTACTG
This sequence comes from Gigantopelta aegis, assembly GCF_016097555.1. Classification (NCBI taxonomy): domain Eukaryota; kingdom Metazoa; phylum Mollusca; class Gastropoda; order Neomphalida; family Peltospiridae; genus Gigantopelta; species Gigantopelta aegis. The sequence continues at coordinate 67,793,951 of NC_054708.1, forward strand.
ATGGGGATTGATCCTAGACCGACCGCGCATCAATCGAACGCTTTACCACTGGTGACTGGATTGTTACATAGAATAATTTTGACTATAAATTGTCGGTTCTTTCTGGACTGATATGGGCACTGTCCAGCAATGTTCGGTATCATTCGGAACACCTCGGGGGATTACGATTTTCATTTTAACTTTATTTTTGTCCTTATATCCAATTAAGATTCAAATGCGCTGCCCTGGTCACATAACATTTAAGGGTTAACCTTTTGGCACGGAGTTCACACCAAAAAAGGTTGTCGACGTGAATCAGTTCGGGCGCCAACCACCCCACCCCCAAAAAACCCTCTTAGATATGTTTTCATTTGTACATGAATATTATAGTACAGTAAATATAGATGAAAATATGAAAAACAAATCTTTGAAATGACAAAAATGTTAATCGTTAGTTTTATTAACAACATGTTGTGTTACAAAATTTAAATTTGAACTTTAAATTGAACAACTGAACATGAGTTTCATTGGAACATATTATAATTAGACCATAAATAGAGAGAAAAATTTCATTAATCATGAGCCAAATGTCGATGTCAGAGGTATGATTCGTGAATTGTACCGAGGAGTTCCGAATAATATTTATACTTGAAAATATCGACTTTTCTTGAATAGCTACAACCATGTATATTTTGCTAGAACTTTTATTTTGAATTACATACATATATATATATATATATATATATATATATATATATATATATATATATATATATATATCAATCAAAATGAGTGAGCAAGGTAAACCATTTTGAGCTGGCTGTAAGCCTGGGTTGACGTATGTCGCTACAATTTTACAGCGAAAACACTAACGTACACAGCGTGTATACATATTTTATGTGTCCTTAATTAATGCCACAAGCATTCAGCTGAGAAAGGTATGAGGCTATCAAAATCAGAGAGCATGGCGACCACTTCAAATTGGCTGGAAATCTAGGTTAAAATATATCTAGTGCATAAAAGTGAAACGTGTCCCACAAATCAATCTTCAGACCGCTATAGTGGTGAGAATGATATACATGCACACGGAGAATTGTTGTCCTCAATACACACATTAGAAAGCGTATCAAACTGACAGCGGTGGTAATGTCATTATGACCTTCTGAAAACTCAGCCTATATGATCAAAGGAAGGCATTTTTGTGTAGAACATTTTGGATGTATGATAACTTAAATCTGAGCCTTTTTTTGAAATCTGCAAATCTGAACTAGTTCAACACACCGCGTCTTTATAAAATATTTTGTCAGGTAAAAAGTGTACAAAAATATTAATAACAATACGATATATATATAGTGAGCATAAACCACAACAAGGGCAAGAAATATGTCAAAAATGAGCGAGTAAAAAATAAACTCCAACTTTTTATCATAAATGTCTTAAAAAACCTATTCAAGAAATTATCATACTATGAGGCGAAAGGCAATATCGTACAAAGTTGTGCATGATTATCTTTTAAAAGGACATTCCTAGACCCAACGCCGTTATAAAAAAAAAATGTCCGATCGTGTCTATCGATTCACAAAATATTACGGTTGTTGGACGAACAGCGACTTGAAATTAGAAGCCAGTTGCGCCACGTCTGGCGAGTGAGCACCAGACAGTCTAGTGTCAGTAGATAACCGAGGCTGGTAATCGTCAGCCAAGAGTTTACTGCTGTAATAAGGGGCCCGGTCAACAATTACGTGCCACAACAGGGAGATCTATGGACATGGAAGGATGGGCATATGACAAAAATAAAAAATAAAACATTTACTGGGGAGCATGTCCCCGTCCCCCATCTAACAGGTCCGGGCCCTTTGAGCCATTCGATTTCCCTCCCGGGCCATAGGACTGAAATTGCCTTCTACTTTCAAATTGACACTGACAGAGCGCCCTCACCCATCTCCCTTCAAATACATTTTCACGGGCCCTGCCTGATACGGAATACAAATTAAACAAAATAATAATAACCACGCCTAATATGCCGTGTTGAAGATAAGAGTTAACTTGCTTTAACATTGATAATATCTCTTGTCCAGTCAGTCGGAAGGGGTGGGGTGTGGTGGGGTGGAGAACTTACACAATTGTGGAGGGGGCGTTTAGCCGTTTACTGTTAGACGGAGGTTTGGCCGGAGTCCCAAGTAATTTTCGAAACGACCCTGACATTAGCACCAGCCACGTATCTGTGAAAGAAAAGTCACAATGTTATATGGTTCACTTGTTGATAAAAGAGGGAACAAAGATGAAACACAATTTGGGCAGTTGCCAACCAACTGCGTGTAATAGGAATACTTATTAGGCAACGGAGAAAGTTAATGGCCTTTAGAAGAACGAGTATTCATTTGGGCTATTTAAGGACGGATCCAAGAGCTTCTAAGAGGATGCAAGTTTAGACATTTAGTACATGCGTTGTACAGTACTCTTTCCCAGAAGCCACTAGCTGCCGATAAAGGTTTTACCCACCTCTTAAAAAAATCATTACATTATTAATTCGTCAAAACACTGGATTTTCAATTCTGGCGGAAATCGCAAACCCCAAACACTCTCCCATCTGACCAACGCCTGCTCACACCGAACGGTGTTTGTGTGTGTGTGTGGGGGGGGGGGGGGGGGGGGGGGGGGTGCGAGAAGTAAAATTGCAATCAAATGATTATTTTTCTCATTAATTTAGAAGTATACGAAATAGCAGATACCAAAGTTCGAAGTGCATCCAACGTTTAATAACTTTTAATATCACCGTTAATACTAGCAGGCCATTTATGATGAGTGTGGTTATTTAATATTGTTTCATCTGGCCAGTAAATTCCTGCAATTTAATTTGAATTAGTATCAATGTTCGAGCTATTACTGTGCTTGTAACATAAACATGGGAGTGTGTGTGTGTGTGTGTGTGTGTGTGTGTGTGTGTGTGTGTGTGCTACTAATAATAAGATGACAATTTTTGTGCGGAATAGGGTAGTCAAAAACGCCTCATGTTATTCCTGGTCTAGCAGCTTAAACGCCATGTTTTAAATTTGATTTATTTTAAGGTTGATGGAGGGTTATATTTCTGTCCATGGAGTACATGTTGATTGAAACGCAGCGTGTAGCAGTTTTAGCTACATGTTACTATTGTCGTCTGTGGTATTTGATTTCGTGGTATATAACCTGAAGACGGTAAACAAAATTGTTGAAATGTAATAAATGTCAAACTGAATGACTAGCTATTTTATGTGTGGTAGGAGCATTTCTGGAACATTCCCGCTGACGTATCCATGGGGAGACGTGGGGGCCCAATCACACACACACACACACACACTGTTTTATTTGCTTGTCACACAATAACACAATTGATATGTGGGTGCCCCCACCCTCCAGTAAAATCCTGGCTACGCCAATGAACATTTCTTGCTGTTGAGTTTGACATCCGAGCAGGATGTAATAGATGAGGTGCATGCACATAAAAAATCTTTGAAAGATAACATGCGTCAAAGGAATGTTCGTTTAATATTAACATAGACATTAGTTTAACCAGTTCTGCCGTCAACTACTGCGAGCGCTATGTGGTGTTAAAAAACGCTCACTAGCCTGGGCTTTGCGTTTACCTTCACGTTATAGACATTAAACAGTGTGAAAAACGGTCAGATCATTAGCAGGTCCTTGTGAGAAAATCTATCTACTGAATGGATATCTGGTGTCAAATATATGCCAAATGTAACATTTCGTATATATATATATATATATATATATATATATAGAGAGAGAGAGAGAGAGAGAGAGAGAGAGAGAGAGAGAGAGAGAGAGAGAGAGAGAGAGAGAGAGAGAGAGAGAGAGAGAGAGTGTGTGTGAGTGCAAACGCTTTAGTTCCACATAACATACCACTTCCGAACAGAAGTAAGAAATGTATTTTATATAGGCCTATACACTATTGAACAGATATGGCAGTGATTTAATAACGTGACATTTGATTGGCCAGTCCAGGGCCGTACTTAACCTAAAATAGCCAGGGAACAAGAGGACTTCCGGCCTCTAGTTGCGACCGCCCGTACAAAGAACATTGATTCGAACAAAACAAATCACCTAGTAGGTCAGCTCTGAGGTTTGATCCCATAGATACCCCTCTCCAATCACACGTGTTTATTCCCTAACACCGCCCCATAACACCATTCATAGATAGTGTGGGTGCCCACCCAGCCCTCAATGTGGATGTCCCCCAATATGAAATCCTGGCTTCGCCCATGCTAGACCATACTGTCTAACCATGAAGTTATCAAATACTCGAACATCGAAATATGCGATGCTATCTGTTATATTTATATTGGATCATACTGGGTAAAAAAAGTGGTGGTGGGTGGGAGTGACTGAATACATGGTTGGAAAATAGAAAAGGAAAAAACATTTCTGCAAATTTAAGACAATATATTTGGTTAATATTTTTTATCTTTATTTTACAAAGTATATATATAATTTTTTGTTTGTTATTTTAACAACTATATCATGTGAAACAAAATTCTTAATTACTTAACAAGAAAGCAATACTGTATTCAAGAACAAAAAATAAAATTGTTGTCCTTAACAAAGAATCATAAAAGAACAAATGCAAACAAATGATGTGCCCATTGAGCATCAAACATAAATTGAATAAAATACAAATAAAGAAGGTTGTAGAGACAGAGAAGTAAAAACTATCGATAGGTATTTTACAATCAAACATCACATGAGTTATTGATTATATTCGTAAAGTACTAACGCTACATCTTCAAATGGACTATCTAACAAAATGTTTAACTGGACTAAATCTAACAAACTTAACTGTAATATGTCAGCTTGGTTTGCGGCTGTTCAACAAATACGTAACACAAAACTAGACAAATGTAACCCGAAAGCTTTTTAATATTCAGAATGCAAACATAACGCATGTGATAAATCATCTTCAGAATCGAGCGTTACATAATTATTGTTGAACGACCCCCTTTTCAAGCCTTGTTATATACTATATACATAATGTCTTAACAAAAGCTTTTTTCAACGTTTGCGTTTATATGGATTTAAAACTGACTTATTACGGACACACAATCGAATAGTCAAAATTAATTAACAAACAAAAATTAATATTAATAATAATATATTTTTAAAAAGCCAACAAAACAACAACAAATCAGGAAGGCAGACTTTGGCAACTGCCCCGCCACCTCCACAATTATTCAAGTGCCATTTTTGGTTTTGAAATGCCCTTTTTATTGAGTTCCTTTTTCTTTTTTTACAGCACCACCCGTTATTTTAGGCTATGTACGGCCCTGGGCCAAGAAAAATTCAATTCATGCAATTTATGACACTCACACTTAGAGCTTCGAAATAAGTTGACGACAAACAACTGTGTAGCATCTAGCCGCATCTCAAGTTGCGTAAGGGGCAATTTCCGGTTATTTATAAACCACACGAATGGTTAAGGTGGTAATAAACTTGCTTCGTTCGTTTCAACTTTTAAAAAAATTGACTTTAATATAATATATACTTATGTCACAATATCCAACATGCCTCACCAAAAAACCCAAAACATTCGTATGCCTATTAAATAGTCTTGATCGTAAACACATTAGGTCATTTCCTTTTGAAGGAGTTATTTAGGTATACACACAATCAAATGTACATGGAATTCTCAAATCGTTTGGTCTGTGTAGCAACAGTTTTATAGGCTTTTAGTTAATACATAGACATACAGGTTTGAAGTCTTGTTTGGAAAGATGTATGTCGAAACCTTTCTGGAAATATGCATTAACTCCAAACGTGTTTAGCCTGTTCATGACATGTATGGTTTTACGGCTGCTGCCATACACAGAAATGTGTTTGATTGTGAAGATACAAAACATGAATGATCCAACAGGCTTTTAATTTTAAAGGTACACACATACGTATGCACCTCAAAGCTTTCTGGCAATACCTAACCATAGTTATTTTAAAAGATTGAAAAAACAAAACAAAAAACACCCAGTACTTTATGGTACGAAGTCACGTCTGCATTTGGAATCTTTGTGATAACATACATTTAACTATTCATATATATTTACATCTATTAAAGCTGCAATCTCGCCTCGGCATCCAATACATTATCAAATTCAAAATACAACTACGACTACAGTTTCAATAAACTCAAAGTTTCTACTATTTTCATCTGTATGGACGATCCATGTGGCCACTTTTATTATTTTAAGCGATGTAGACGTTACATATATATTAATGAAGAAGATATCTTCCAAAGAGTTTCAGAACCATGCTTCAGAATTCCACAGCAACACAAATCCAAACCCCAAGAAGCGTCAAGCTACTTGATATCAATTTGCCTAAAGCTGCCTTTGAATATGACCTATATGGTAGAAAAAAGATTCAGAAAACCCCCCGAAGAATGGTATGAAAACAAAAACTGATGGTGTATTTTAATTGCTTAAATATTTAAAATATCCCCGAGATTGCACCTTTAAGAGCAATATAAATTTGTAAACTATTATTTCTGTGTTTATATTCTGCTTTCAAGCACAAATATAAATATTACAAAGAACTTTACTACATTTATGATTATGAATACTTTTTGGCAAGGGTTGATCCAAAAATTTATTACAATAAGAAAATGGTTTGGACTGAGTGACCATGAATTCCCCCCCCCCCCCCCCCCCCCCCCCAAAAAAAAAAAAAAACAAAAAAAAAACAAAAACATTCACCATCTATGAAAGTAGCATTAGATACCAAACCAAATTTCAGTCGATTCACCACCCATAAAATATTCAGGCTATCCTGGTCCCCCATTTACTCGTGTGATGAATTGTGGAACATGCCTTAAAACGAGCGTCATCATGAATTATTTCTTGAATACTTTGCATTAGGACAATACTGACAATAGAATGCAAGTCGTTTAATCTGTTTAAACACGATTTCGTAAATATGATTAAGAATACTTTGTAGCACTATATAGTTCCATGAGCAATACACGTAAAATAAATTGCTTAGACATATTTAGTTAACAGATACCGTTATTTGGTTAACACATACTGTTATATACCATAGTTAATGCATACAGTTACACAATACGCAAAGCTAACAATTCTGAAATGTAATAATATAGTTTAACTAAACGCAAAGAAACGTTCATTTCAAACCTCCGTTCACTTTCAGAACCATTTAATCCACTTCCTCAACGGTTGGACCGTGACCTCCGGGCTGACCTCCTGGTTGACCTCCAGCCTGAGCTCCTCCTCCTCCTCCGTGCATCTTGACCATGATGGGTCTGCAGACATTCTCCACCTCCTTCAGCTGGAACTCGTACTCGTCCTTCTCGGCCAGGAGGTTGGCATCGATCCACTTGAGGGTCTCCTCGCACTTGTGGTTCACCGCGTCCTTGTCCGACTGCGACAGCTTGTCCCCCGCCTCGTTAATGGACTGGCGCACGCTGAACACGTAGTTCTCCAGCTGGTTCCTGGCGCTCACCCTCTCTCTCTGCTTCTCGTCCTCGTCCCGGTACTTCTCCGCCTCGTTCACCATTCTCTCGATCTCCGCCGCGCCCAGCCGGCCCTTGTCGTTCGTGATGGTGATCTTGCTCGACTTCCCGGTACTCTTGTCCTGCGCCGAGACGCTCATGATCCCATTGGCGTCGATGTCGAAGGTGACGTCGATCTGTGGAACGCCGCGCGGTGCAGGCGGGATTCCGTTCAATTCAAATCGTCCAAGGAGGTTGTTGTCCTTGGTCATGGCTCGCTCGCCTTCGTACACCTGGATCGAGACGCCTGGTTGATTGTCGGCGTAGGTGGTGAAGATCTTCGACGTCTTGCAAGGGATGCGTGCGTTTCTTTCTATCAGTTTCGTCATGACGCCGCCGGCAGTTTCGATCCCGAGCGACAGTGGAGCCACGTCGACCAGAAGCACGTCCTTGATGGCCTCGCTGGTATCTCCGGTCAAGATGGCTGCCTGGACGGCTGCTCCATATGCCACTGCCTCGTCCGGGTTTATGGATTTGTTCAGCTCCTTCCCATTCATGAAATCCTGGAGAAGTTTCTGAATCTTTGGAATCCTCGTAGAACCACCAACCATAACGATGTCGTCAATCTTCGACTTGTCGAGCTTGGCATCCTTTATGGCCTTTTCTACTGGTTCCATGGTGTTACGGAACAGATCAGCACACAGGTCTTCAAATCGCGCCCGTGTTATCTTGGTGTAGTAGTCGATCCCTTCAAACAGTGAGTCGATTTCAATGCTGGCTTCAGTGCTGCTGGACAAGGTCCTCTTGGCCCGTTCGCACGCACTTCTCAGTCGGCGAATGGCCCTTTGGTTTCCGGATATGTCCTTTTTGTGCTTTCGCTTAAATTCGTCGACCAGATGACTGACAATTCGACTGTCGAAATCCTCCCCTCCCAAATGGGTATCCCCGGCGGTCGACCTCACCTCGAACATGGATCCTTCGTCGATGGTCAGGATGGACACGTCAAAGGTTCCACCACCAAGGTCGTACACAAGGACGTTTTTCTCACCTTTGAGATTCTTGTCGAGACCGTACGCCAGTGCCGCGGCCGTCGGCTCGTTGATGATTCTCAGAACGTTCAAGCTAGCGATGATGCCGGCATCTTTCGTCGCCTGTCGCTGGGAATCGTTGAAGTACGCCGGGACGGTGACAACCACATCCTTGACGGTCTTCCCCAGATACGCTTCGGCCGTCTCCTTCATTTTGGTCAGAACCATGGAGCTGATCTCTTCAGGCGAAAAGATTTTCATTTCTCCTTTAAATTCCACCTGGATCATCGGCTTGTCATTCTTGTTGATGACCTTGAAAGGCCAATGCTTCATGTCGGCTTGAACATGAGCGTCGTTAAACTTTCTGCCGATCAGTCGTTTGGCGTCGAACACCGTGTTCGCGGGGTTGACGGCCACTTGGTTTTTAGCCGCGTCCCCCAACAACCGCTCGCTGTCGGTGAAGGCGACGTAGCTAGGTGTCGTACGGTTACCTTGATCGTTGGCGATAATTTCCACTTTGCCATGCTGGAAAACACCTACACACGAATATGTCGTTCCCAGGTCAATACCTACAGCTTTAGCCATGTTGTAATATCCGTGTTGCAGACAACGAGAAAAATTTCAACGCGTACTCTATTCCGTGTGTGGTGCACATAGAACACTGACCGGTGCGCCGACTTGACTGGCTTATAAATAGTAGTCGAGCTCTCTCGAATGTTCGCTCTCTTGCTCTCGAGTATTCCCGAGTTTTCTCGGTGTTTTCCTCATGCATATGTATGCATCAGGTGCCGATTCAGAATATTTCATGGGAGGGGTGCAACTCATAACAAGGACACTTGATGGGATGTACTGGGTGTTTTTATTGGTACGGGTGTGTTTAGTGGAGGCCATTTAAACTCCTAAAAGACATTTGGGGGCTATATATCGTATGCGGTTAGCTCCGTTTAAAACTCGACACAGTGACCTACATTTCCAGGGTTTCCACATTCATTGATTTTTTGACAGAACTTCCCCGTTTCTTGGCACGAGCGCGTAACGTCAAAAGTTGCGACCCACGCTATAATCCCATGTATTGCTGATGTAAAATAAATATTTTTTTCCAAACCCTTTTATCATATTTAGCAGGTAACAAAATTAAGTACAACGATTATTCTTTTATATGATATGAAATATGGCAGATTTAGTGCATGCTTTTATGAGAAATCTGAGTTAAACAGGTTACAACCGACAGCAAAACTGCTTGTAAGTTGTAACTAAAAGTATGGCATGTATTTCTAATTAGACTATAAAATTAGCTGTTGATGTTGTCATTGCGACATACACATATTACGTCCGTCGCATCGTTTTGACAGTTGTAAATAAGGTGGAAAAAAAGGATGGAAGCATTTTTTGGAAAGGGCGAATTATACAAGTTTCACTAAAATAGTTTAAAAATTTACATATGTTGATAATAAAATTCAAGATAAAATATTTGTAAATAGAATTTTGTGATTTTGACATTAACATATTTCGCATACTTTAGTGCATCTGTGCTAGTAGTAAGACATATGAATTAGGTTTTTTCCATCAGTAATTTCACATAAACAAGTTCTTAAAATTGTCCAGTTTTAATAATTTACTATGGAAATGGACACCTTGATTTGTATTAAAGCCATAACAAAAAATTAATATGGTCCTGTTTTCCGTAATTTAATATGAATAAATTTTACTTACTTTTCTTCACAACATAGTAGTCTTCTTTTTAAAATGAACACGAAAATACAAAACTTATTTGCCAGTGAACGACTTCTTAAAGGGACATTCCTGAATTTGCTGCAATTTTAAAGATGTTATGGACTAACAGAGACTGTTTAACGATTGTAATTACATATCAAATATATTTTTCTGAATAAAATACTAGTGGCTGTATATTAAACGTGTTTCTGATCGCTCTAATATTTGTAATAGGTTAAATTTCATTTTATTTCCTAAAAATAATTTTTTTCATACGTACGAAATTATTCCAAAACAAAATCCAGTTTGATCTTCTTGCAAATATTAAGACGACCAGAAACACATTGAATATACAGACACTGATATTCTAGACAAGAAAATATATTTAATACGTAAGTTTAATCGTAGAAATATTTTTTTAGTCGGAAACATCTTACAAAGCAGCAAAATTAAAATTAAAATTGTCCAGTTAGCTAAATTTTGACGTCAAACGTCTTTAATACAATAACTTCACACACTACACCTGCACGGCACACGCATCAATCGTATTGACATGTAAGTCTGTCGTTGGGATTCATAACATACACACATATATATATATCGGAAGAAAATACTTTACAATTGTAATTACAAGAACGTATTTATATAGACAACTCATTTAAAATATATTTCAAATACTCCGTAATCTACCGCCGAAAGGTTTTAAGGTATAGGACAAACAATACTTGCCTCAGTACCTCTACCCCTCAGAGTACAGCCCTGCATCCCATCATACCTGTAATTAATCTTGTGGGCTAAGTCACCGCATCTGTGTACGACGTGGGGTGGTAAAGCGCTTTTCTGATGCGCGGATCGGTCTAGGATCGAGCCCTGTTGGTGTGCCCACTGGGCTATTTCTCAGACAGGTCAGAACATACCACGGCCTGGTGGAACTTTTCGATTACGAATGCAACTCGATTACTGATGATAACTGGCCATGTTTCCATGTGAATGTATCTCATGAATACCAGTCATTAATGTCATATTACATTATTCATCAATTCATTAATAGTTTGTCGTTATTTGCAATGAAAAGTTGTTTTTGCGTTTTCATTGTGTGTCAGTATATATTTATTAAAACTTAGAATGAAGCTTATATTTTTTAACCAAACATTTTTACCATTATAACTATTCATTTGCTCAACTTATAACACGATTTGCAAGACAACATAATTATTATATTCGTGTTCCTAAAATGTTGTCTGTTAAGGTTCTCGAAGACTCCATTTTGTAATTTGTCTTAAAATATTTAAACATTATATTTATAAATTATTATAAGTGCATGTTTTGTTGAACAACATACATGTTTTGATTAAACACTAAACAGTTTTCTGTTGGAAAGTTTTGGCTGTAAGCTATTCCACTAAACGTTTCACTCACCGAAACAGGTTACGTAGTTAACAATATTTACTGCTGATGCATGCTACAGTTTTTGACGCACGTGCGGTGATCTTTGCTATATAGCGGCCAGTTTAGTGCTCATTTTCAGTGTAGAAATACTAATAAAAAGGCAGCTATTTGAATAACAACTGTCTGTTTATAAATACTGAGATGCTTTAGAACCGAATGCTTATACTCACCGAAACTGGTTCACCCATGATATATTTAATATTACATGACCTATTTGTACCGGGACGTAGCCAATTGGTATATTTAGCGTTCGTTTGATGCGCTGTCGGTCTGGGATCGATCCCCGTTAGTGGGCCCATTGGGCTATTTTTCGCTTCAGCCAGTGCACCACGATTGGAACATCAAAGGCCGTGGTATGTGTTATCCAGTCTGTGGGATGGTGCATATAAAAGATCCCTTGCTGCTTATCGAAAAGAGTAGCCCATGAAGTGGCGACAGCGAATTTCCTCTCTCAATATATCTTTGGTCCTTAACCATATGTCTGACGCCATATATCCGTAAATAAAATGTGTTGAGTGTGTCGTTAAATAAAACATTTCCTTCCTTCCTCGTACCGGGACTTTGTCCCACGCAGTGTATCTGTACATCTAGTTGCAGGTTTGAAACTATAATGTCCTACCTACGTACTGCTATTATTACACAACAGTATATACATCAGGTGTATGTTTATGCGTGTAAAGGTTTGTTTGTTTTGGTTAACGACACCACTAGATCACATTGATTTATTAATCATCTGCTATTGTTTGTCAAAAATTTGGTAATTTTGACATATACTAGCTACGTAGTAGTCTTAGAGAGGAAACCTACTATTTTTTGTTTCATTAGTAGCAAGGGATCTTTTATATGCACAGTCCCACAGACAGGATAGTACATACCACCGTTTTTGATACATCAGTCGTAGTGCACTGGCTGGAACAAGAAATAGTCCAATGAGTCCACCGAAGGGGGTCGATCTTAGACCGACCACGCATCAGGCGAGCCACCTCATGTATATACCTATGCGTGTGTACAACCTTATTACGAATCCGCGGTTTTATTGTATATAATTTATAATTTCAAGACCAGCATGTTAGGTACCACTCATCCTAAGTCTCCCATGTTGATCAATGTATAGCAAGCACCGCCAGGGACAGATCCAAGATTTTGTAAAGGGGAGGGGGGGGGGGGTGGTGTTTCAAAACATTTTTAAAAGGCAATTATTTGACTTTGTCGAAGGCAAATAAGCCGATCTCCCCGAAACATTTTCCAATAAAGATGCTCAGAGGGCATTTAGTATTACATATTGTGGTATGAATGATGTATTTATAAAAACCCCAAACAAAAAGAATAAGTCATTAAAAAGGGCACTTCAAATGGGCGGAGAAGGAGGTCGTGGCACCCCTTTTACCCCTCCCCCTCTAGATCCGCCTGTGACCGTTCTCTCCCTACACCTCGTCTCTATATTATACTAAAATATATAGGGCTTATCGTCCTAGAGATGTGTATCGATCTAAACTAGACTCGACTGACGATCAGTCCGAGAATGACTGCACATTGATCTGTTCAACGGAACACAATTCACACCATACAAATAATCAATAAAAACGTATTGATATAACATCAATGAAAATCAAGTGAGTCGTTCAGAAGTCAGGATCAGTACACACACACACACACACACACACACACACACGCACGCAAGCGCGCACACACACACAAGCACGCACACACACACGCAAGCACACACACTCACACATTACACTACACACACTACACTACACTACACTACACACACACTACACTACACTACACTACACACTACACTACACACTACACTACACACACACACTACACACACACACACACTCACACACACTACACTACACACACACTACACACACACATACTACACACACACTACACTACACACACACACACACACACTACACACACACTACACTACACACACACACTACACTACACACACACTACACTACACACACACACACACTACACTACACACACACACACTCTCACACACACACACACACACACTACACTACACACACACTACACACACACACACACACACACACACACAGACACACAGTGCACAATGCACACACACAATTCACACAATATAAGAGAAAGAAATAAGGAAACCCTTATTAGTCCGTCCCATCCGTCTACAAAAGTGTTTTTTGTTAATAATTTCAGTTTGGTATGACGTAAGAAGAAAAGTAAAAGAAAGTGTTCTGGAAATAACAAACAAATGCTAAAAACAAAACTGCAAGTTACAAAACAATCGGCTCAGAAATAAATAACTTGTAGTAAATTCCATAGTATCAAAAAGGTCGTTCCCTGTGGACGAACCATAGTATTGTAGACCACATTCCAGTCACTATAGCACTGTAGGGGCGGGATGTAGCCCGATGGTAAAGCGCTCGCTTGAAGCGCGATCGGTTTGGGATCGATCCCCGTCGGAGGGCCCATTGGGCTATTTCTCGTTCCTGCCAGTCCACCACGACTGGCATATCAAAAGCCGTGGTATGTGCTATCCTGTCTGTAGGATGGTGCATATAAAAGATCCCTTGCTACTAAATGTGTCAAAATGACCATATGTTTGACATCCAGTAGCCGATGATTAAACAAAATCAATGTGCTCTACTGGTGTCGTTAAACAAATCAAACTATTTCTGTATAGAGTACAAAGACGTAATGTAGGATTTATTAACACCAACTAGAGACAACAAGCACACGGCACGCACGTAAATTGCATCATCTCCACATAGGATGCATTGACTAATGATAACAATGCATCCGACCACAAATAAAATTATAATGGCCCAGCACCGTACTTAATAAGGATTCGGGCAAAAGAAAACCGGCTCCGAGTACACAATTGCAATGCACCCGGAGGGAGCTGGACAAAAGAATACTAGCGCCCTCCACCCAACCCCCAAAATCCTTGTTGCTGGCGGGGCACCAAGGGCACTAGAACGGGAGAGATGGAAGAGGAGGATAACACGGATCACCAGGCAGGTGACAGGAGACGGAACCCAAGGGAAACACCAGGACTCGCCGACCTTACCTCCCAGTCATACACAATTGCGATATACATACACAATTGCATCGAGTCTTCCCTGGGTTGTCATGCCACGATCTGAACAGATCAGGCCCTTTTAAGGGCTCTATGGGCAACCTAGGGAGACAACTCAACATCCGCAGATTGTAATCACCGAGCTACTCTCGGCCCAATAAAATTCCAAACCTATACGTAGCTCGCTACCTTTTTCTTTAGACCGACTGTTCAAAATTGAGCACAATTTCCTTCACAAAAATGCGCACCCATTTCCATTTGGCTCAATCCTACGGGGTATTCCACCATACCACCCTCCGACTGTTACCGGCTGCTGCCGGACTGCTGGTGCTCCCTTGCACCTGCCAGTGCAGGAGGTCCCTCCTCCTCCCTCCCCCAACCCTTTCCTGTCCTGGACGGAGGAGCCGGCTGAGGCCGACACCTGTGCCCAGGGCAGGCGTATGCTACAACAGCTTCGGTCTTGGTCTTGGTAGGATTTAATGTCAGATATAAAACTGGTTGTCAGTATCAAGGTTAACTTCTCAACATGCTTTTGGTGGCAGTCAACCTTCCTTACTAGTATTGGCGTGATCGTTTATGTCTTTCCATTAACATTACACATTACACATCTGGCCTGGTACTTATAAATCTTTTAGAGTCTAGACTCGAGACTTTTAACAGAGTCTGAGACACTAATGCCATGACAACGCCAAACAAATTGTATGCGTGTGATATCATTAAAGACCGAGTCTGGACTCTAAAAGTTTTATAAGCACGGGCCCTGGGCTTCGTTCCGCGAAACAATCTTAGAGCTAAGATCACCTAAAGTGCATAAGGTAAACAACCGTATGCACTTGAAGCAACCTTAGCGCTGAGATAGCTCGTGAAACGGGGCCCTGAGTGGCTGGGTTGGGAACTCTGTTAACGTGCTCATATCAACTAAAGGTTCAAGCACGCCCATCCCGAATTTGGCCTCTGACTTCCGTTCGCCAGTGACCAACTCCGGTACAGGAGGAAGGGGGCCCTGATTGGGATAGTGTATGGAATCTTTTTATATCCCCATATTCATTACATAACAATGCATTTTTAACAAAACAAAAGGGACTGTTCAACAATTACGACCGCACGATTTCTTGTTATTCGCAGACTTCTACTTAACAAAGGTGCGGGATTTATCTCAGTGGGTATTTGCTCGCCTGAAATGCTTGGGTATGGTCCAGTCCCAACCAATGCCCCACGACTATTATATCAAAGGCCATGGTATGTGCTGTCCTGATTGTGGGAAAATGTAGCGGGTTCCGTCTGAAAACTAGGTGTCGAAATTATCAAATAGTTGACATCCAATAAGTTATAACAAATGATTAATTAACTAATGTGCTCTAGTGGTGTCATTAAACAAAACGATCATAAAGGTCTTCAAGTGGCAATATATACCAAGGGAAAATACTCTGGTTTGCAAACTGTATCGTGCTACCTAACGAGTTACATCCCTTTCGACATTCCATAACGACAAGCAGTCAAATATATTAACATTTGACACTTTAAAAAAAAAAAAAAAAAAAATAATAATAATAATAATGCCAGACTCCCCACCCCTCCCCGACACCGATTACATCGTCTGACAAATCGGATCGTAAGGTATATCATATAATTGCGACATCGGTGGTTTTAATCCGATTTTATCATAAGATATTTATTGTACGTCGGAATCGCAGAGATGTGTCCCCGGCTTAGTGTCCTTATGGACGCACTTTATATAGTTCATGAATTTGCTAAACAGTTATTTGAACACACCATATTCATATTAATACTTTTTTTTTTTTTTAATAACAAAATTAAGAACAATGAATGCTGAAAGCAAAACAAACATTTGGAATAAAATAAACGTAACTTGTATCCTCTTTGGCTATTTAAATGTCAGTCTCTCACACACAATATCATTTCTTTAATTTCTTAATAACGTCCAAGAACGCTGAAAACATTTTCATTTTTTCATCATGCATTTTTTCAAGTCTGGACATTTTCATTTCGTCCCTCGCTTTTCTCTCCTCGTTTAGCTTCGTGATTAATGACGTCAGTTCACTCGTGGATTGGGTCATCGTTTTCCAGACTTTGTTCGAAGCTGATCCTTTTTGGGACGATTTTTTCGGTGATGCCACACGTTCTGGGTCACCGCTGGACTCGTTGTCTCCATCAGAATCGTCGCACGACAATTCTTCGTCAGACGGTTGAGCCGATCTCTTACGAGTCGATGCAAGACGCTTTCTGCATCTACTGGAAGCCGGCGAATCGTTGGGTTTTTTGTTAACTGTTTTAAGAAACGACGAAAACATCTCCATTTTTTCCCTGTGCATAACTTCCAGTTTCTCCAATTTCTTCGCCTCTTGTCCTTTCTTGTCCCTGTTGATATTGACAAGCAAAGAAGTGAGTTTTTGGTTTGTGGACGATTCGTCGTCGAAATCAACATCGTCTGCTCCCAGGTGTTTTGGCGGGCTATATTCGTACACTTCCGACATCGCCTCGAAAAATGGAAATGCACGTTGGTGGTTTCCCGGGATGGCGTTGTGATCACAGACAACTCTGTACTGTCTTGTCAGAGTCTTGTACTTGTTCTGTACGTGGCTGCTCGTGCACTTTTCATAGCCCAGCTCGCGCATGGCAGCTGCTATGTGCTCCCACATGAGTTTCTTATTCCCAGGATTCACAGTGTTTTGTTCCCTGTATTCCTTATACAGTCTGATCATGTCGAATGTTCTCTTTTCTGTCCACACATATTGTCCCTGGCAGAATTTCAGAGTGTATTTACTGAGGTCTTCGTCATCCTTGTCACCACTGTTACTTGCAAGCCCATTCTCTGCTGGACCATCATCATCATTCTCTTTATCGGCGATCTCCACAGCTTCCACTTCCTCAGTTTTCACTTGGAATTCCATTTCTGAAAAAAACATCAACACATATAATAATAATCATAGTTTATTGGATACGTAGGCTGGACAATCAATCTGACGACAATAGATCAAATCCCATTAAAGCTGGCTCACACTTTTATTGATCTTTCTCATCTATAACGCTCTGCCTATCATTACCTTAATACATATATAAAACACATTTCCAATTTCTCTCATTGGAATTCCATAATAATAATCATAGTTTAGTGGATACGCTGCTGGGCAATCAATCTGACGACAATGGATCAAATCCCATCAAAGCTGGCTAACTTTTATTTATCTTTCTCATCTATAACCCTCTGCCTATCATTATCTTAATATAAAAAAAACCTTTCCAAATTTATCTCATTGGTTTCAATTTGTTTCCTCCATGGGTGCAGTCTATGTGTACTTCCCTGCATCCACCTGGAATCCTCGTCCTCTGCCGCTAATAAAGCTGGTCTGACCCACGGCACTAACTAACGACCGCTGGTAGTAGGGGAGTACAGTAGGTTGTTACAGGTGCCTCTTAACAATGCCAGAAGTAACTACAGAACATTCTGAAGTGGTCAGACTAAGCCCACAGCTAAACGCTGATGGGGAATGACAGGTGTGTGACAGGGATAGCCACAAGAGACAAGCACGTGTAGCAGTTGGAGAGACTGGGATGTGGAGGTGGATAGTGAAAGAAGTTGAAAGACAGGAGAAAGGACAATGGAATAACAAAGTAATAAAAAAAAAAAAAAAAAAAAAAAAAAAAAAATAATAGTTTTAATTGTGTGTATATATACTAAGACAAAAACGTTTAGCAATTTTCTACTGCTGTATTGTAATTTAAAAATATGTTACACTAAGCCCACAGCTAAACGCTGATGGGGAATGACAGGTGTGTGACAGGGATAGCCACAAGAGACAAGCACGTGTAGCGGTTGGAGAGACTGGGATGTGGAGGTGGATAGTGAAAGAAGTTGAAAGACAGGAGAAAGGACAATGGAATAACAAAGTAATAATAAAATAAAATAAAAAAAACAACAAAAAAACACAAAATAGTTTTAATTGTGTGTATATATACTAAGACAAAAACGTTTAGCAATTTTCTACTGCTGTATTGTAATTTAAAAATATGTTACAGTCAATGACGTGACAGTTACACATTTCATTTAAGACTGAAAATCTTCTGTTATTTATATTAACAAATGATGCAACAATTAAATCCAGTGTCTTCATTTCACTTTGAAAGTCACAGCGTTTCTTTTATGTAAACACATTTACCAAACTGCAAAATTGAAGTTATTTGGATAGGCAGTAAAACATTCTCAAAGGAGGTTTTCCATCATACAAGATGGAGGCTAGAATGGGGTTCTGACCAATTTACTCTTTTAGGGGTGAATTTTTCTGTAAATGTTGAAGATATTGTCATTAAAAAATTTGAACCGAAAATATTAATGATGAAAAAATTAATAAAACAATGGTCTACAAGAAAATTAACAGCATTAGGTAGAATTAATGTTCTGAAAACCTTAATAATCCCTAAAATAACTCATCTGATTATTTCTCTACCAATTCCGCCTGAAAAATTTATCAAAAACATAAATAAACTGTTCTTCGCCTTCATTTGGCAAAATAAACCAGAAAGGATAAAGAGGGAAATTTTAGTATAAGACTATGAAAATGGGGGTTTGAAAATGTTACATATTTCTAATTTTATAACTGCATTAAAATCCACATGGATCAGAAGAATTCTTACATCCAATTCTAAATGGAAAACACTTTTTGAAACTGTTACAGGTTTAACCACTGAAAAGCTAGTTTCTTATGGAAATTATTTTATTCAATATAAAAATAAGAAACTAACTAATCCTTTTTGGAAAGATGTTCTCCATAGTTGGCTGTTGATTCAGCAGAAACAAATATTTGAGAAAATGGAAGAAATAATGAGCTGTAACATTTGGTATAATAGTAAAATAACAATTGATAGAAAGCCTATTTTGTACAAGACATTTTGCAAAAAGGTGTTTATTCAAGATTTGATGGATGAATTTGGATATTTCATGAATTATGATACATTCAGAATTAAATATAATTTAAAAACATATTTTCTTGAATATGTCTCTTTGTTAAATGCTGTAAAATTATTCTGTAACACTGTAAAAACACAAGTAAACCAATTAAATCCTTTAATGAATAACCCAATATTACCTTATAAATTACAGATTTTTTTTTAAAGGAGGAAAAGGGTAGTCAGGTAATGTATAAAATATAAAACAATTCTAGTATTTGACCAATTTCACAAGCAAAATATATGGAAAAAGGGTGTACATTTTCCTTAAATGAATGGAAAAAATATTACAGTATACCTTTTTCAAACTTAAAAGATCCTACTCTTATATGGCTTCAGTATAGAATCTTACACAGAATAATAGCAACAAACACATTTTTATACAAAATCAAATATGTTGATGCTACTATTTGTAATTTTTGTCAACTTCAACCAGAGACCCTGGAACATTTATTCTATGAATGTCCTAAAGTTGCTGTCTTATGGAATGCAGTGGAACAGTGGACACTGAAAAAAGGTGAACATATGAAGTTTGATAAATATGTGGTACTGTTTGGAATTATAAACAAAAAAAAACAAATTTTTAAACTGGTTAATTGTCAATATATAATATATAAATAAGAAATTGAACAAAGATGCCATTAAAAATATTATATACAAAAAGTTGAATGTTGAAAAATTTAGATTTGAACAAAGTTGTAACTATAAAGAATTTGATGAGTATTGGTCACCTTGGTTCAGTGTTTTAGAAACAAGTAACAATTAATAGGAACATATTGTGATAATAGCCGAGAAATGTAAGGATGGTAATACAGTTTGTTACGTATGATAGACATATATAACTTGGGACTTGTCTAAAACCTGTTGTTCTTTTTCTACATCAATCTTCTGTATGTGTGTGTGTGTGTGTGTGTGTGTGTGTGTGCATGTGTATGTGTATGTGTATGTGTATGTGTAAGAGAGAATGTGCGTGTGTATCAATGTACATGAGATTCAGGGCCCCATCCCTGACATTGCCTAATTGTTTTTGTGAGGACAAAAAAAAATAAAAAAAAATAAAAATGCTACACATTTTTGATAGCAAGGTGGGGGGTGGGGGCGGGAGGAGGTGTGCAAATTTATAATTTCTGCTTGGTGGGTTTGCTGTATATATTTCACTACATTCATACTGGGTTCAAATAAAATGTCTTTGTGGGTGGTGGGCATATTACACAATTGTTTCACCCCACTCACTGCAATGCAACAGTTTGTTTGGACAACTGTGAACAAACTTGTAACAAGAAACAAAAAAAACCCCAACCCAACCCAAACAAAAACAAACCAAACAAACACTCCACAACCACCACCCCCTAAAAACAAAACAGAAAATAACAACAACAACAACAAACAAACACACAATAAACCCAGCGTTGATCTCTTATACACCTGTTGCAATCATGGGCGTCATTTGCAAGGAATAAGTGTGTGGGGGGTGGGGGGGGGGGACAATTGGGTTCTAACAATATTTCGTGCGACTAATCGCGAGTGCCCTAGACTCTAGGGGGGTCTGGGGGCATGTCCCCCCCATAAAATTTTGAAAAATGAAGGTCATTGTGGCTGTCTGAGAACATTATTTAGAGTAAAGTTGGGGGGACATCAGATATTCTGTCCCCCCCCACTGCTAAAAGTGTGGGGGGGGGGGACATGTCCCCCCTGTCCCCCACCAAATGACGTCCATGGTTGCAATATCGATTTAAAGATACACAACTGGCCGCTCTTAGGTGGTAAAACGAGCACCACAAAAATATTATTCAATGAAATAATCAGAATCGAAATATTTTGCATTGTTAGCTGCAAACGCAGGCATGCTAAATTTATACGCTTTAGTTGGAAAATACGTTTAAATCTATTTTCAACCTGTTATTTGAGGATACGTAAGGAATAGACACTACCACATTCGTATCCGTTACATACCATTTTACTTAACTCCTTGTAAACTTGTGTTTCCAAGAACCCGACCCTTGTCCGATACATCTGCCATCTCATCCGAATTTTACTCGGAGAGATGTATTGAACTAACCCGATCCTACCTAGAAAAAAAGGTCCGACCCTATTTCTGTTCTTTTCAATTATTGAATGTAGGCCTTTTTATTTATTATTTTCGAAATAAAAAAATAAAAAATAAAAAATAATAGGCCTAATAATTTGTTTTAATAATATGTCATTTGAATGTAGCTGAAATAAAATAAAATAAACAATAAATAAACTAATACTAATAATAAAGCCGACTGATCCTACCTGTTTTTGTTTTAGTTTTGTTGTTATTTTTTGCATGTGCCCTGAAGCACAATTTTTTTTTTTTTTTTAGGCCTTTTCGATATTTTAATATAGTATTCATATCGGCTTAATTATATTTAAATTTATTTAAAAAAAACAAAAAAACTAAACAATATTATATTTAAATTCACCCATTTTTATTTTATTTCTAAAATATTTTTTCTTATTTTCTCTGTAGTGTATGCGTGTGTAAGATAAACTGAAGTTACTTTTCGTGTGTCAACATCCAAATCCAATCCATATTTTTAATGTTTTACAGTCGGCGTATATAAAAAGTTATCAATTTTTAACATCTGTTGGGCTTATTTTTAACGAAAAGAATTCATTTCACGTGTTTAGGCGAATATGAAAACATTCAGCAAGTGAATGTTCCACATGTCTCCAGATTTATCTGGAGTGACGGAATACGAGCACTCGAACAGCTTGGGTTGCGTTCCTGTGCTCGACTGTTCAAAATGGCGCCGCCTCTTGCTTTGTAATCGATTTTGTGCTTACCACTAGCCATCGACAACAACCATTTACTAGAAGAACACTGTTCTCTGTGTGCATACAATTACTCAACATCTATAACTAGGTTTAATACTTACTTGAAATGTTAAGCGAGACAAGACCTGGAATCACTATCAAACACGACCCAGATGGGAAAAGGAGGCCGTTTTATTCGCTGCTGAATGAGTCGAATCGCCTGGTTCCGGGTGTGCGCCGACCGTAGTTCCCCTAACAAAATGAATACTCGACAAATGCCAGCTAAATTAGACACGTTTGTTGTGTCCAGGGCCGTAGCTGGGGGGAGTTCCTGGAAAAATAAAAAATCCGGAAACGTAAAGAAAATTATTTTCTTAACCGTTTAAGGAGTTTTAGACGATTAACTACTCAGTTCCCCCCCCCCCCCCCCCCCCCCCCCCCCCAACAAAAAATCCTAGCTACGACCCTGGTGTTTTGATATTACATTTTGTTTTAAAAGACTATTTCCTGTATGGATTATATGGATACCATATGTATCTATCAAATTAATCTTCTGGCCTTCCTGACATAAAAAAAAAATATTATTGTTTTGTTTAACGAGACCACTAGAGCACATTGATTTATTAATCATCGGCTATTGGATGTCAAACATTTTGTAATTTTGACATATAGTCTTAGAGAGGAAACCTGGTACATTTTTTCAATAGTAGCAAGGGCTCTTTTATATGCACCATCCCACAGACAGGATAGTACATAACACGGTCTTTGATATACCAGTCGTGGTGCACTGGCTGGAACGAGAAATAGCCCAATCGGCCCATCGATAGGGATCGATCCTAGACCGATCGCGCTTCAAACGATCGCTTTACCACTGGGCTACGTCCCGCCCATTCCTAACACAAATTCCAGCACATTTAACAACCAGGCGATCTGCTGGGGGTGAAATGCTACTAAGGAAAATCTAGCGGGCTTTCTCTCTAAGACTATAATTATTAATGTTAAAATTACCAAATGTTTGACATCCAATAGCCAGTAGGTGGTGTAGTTAAATATATATAAAGTAAAACAACAACAACAAAATACAGTCTGGGGTTGGTGCATGACGAGTATATAGGCTTGGATTTTTATTTTTTAATACTGGTATCTAAAAATATGTGAGTGCGTGTATATATAAATGACTGTATGTCTGTGTGTATGTGCGCGTGTGTGTATAACACACACACACACACACACACACACACACACACACACGCATGGACATACAGACAGTCTGCATGCTGATGCATGATGTGTGTGTGTGTGTGTGTGTGTACGTACGCACACGTACGTAGACATAGATACAATATTTAATTATCCCGCAATAAAGATAAAACAAAATGTCACGAAGGATAAACCTTGCTGCTTTATGTAATATCTGTTCCGTGTCTTTAACGTCGCGACCCCTAAATCTGGGGAAGAGTAAAAATGTTGTTTTTTGTTTTGTTTTGATATTAGTTTCTGTTTTGTTTTTGGCGGCGGAGGGGAGGGGGGGGGGGGAGGGGGGGGGGGGGCGCAATCCTATATTCCATTTTCCCTAAGCGAGTGCACGCCAATAAACAACCCCGAAAACATCGTCACATCGTAATGTCGATACTTGTTGTAACCCAATATGTATTTTATATCTAGAAATAATTTCGTACATACAAAATGTTTTGTCATGTTATAGTAGAATGAAATTGGAGCTACTTCAAACAGTACTACGACCAGAATCACACTCCGTATACAGAATCTGATATTCTAAACAACAAACTGTATTCTCGATGTAACTTTAATTGTTAATAAGGATTTATTATTTGAAAATATGTTACAATGGTTGCAAACTGAGGATAGTACCTTTAATGCAACATACATACGGAGCTAGTTTCAGATAGGCGTCAAAAGATGTTGGCATCTCGAGTAGCCACCCATATGTTAATTTTCACTTCATTCTCTGACTGGGATTTTGCCTTCATTATCTGACTGGGATTTTTCATTCATTATCTGACTGGGATTTGAACCGGCCTCGGTGGCGTCGTGGCAGGCCATCGGTCTACAGGCTGGTAGGTACTGGGTTCGGATCCCAGTCGAGGCATGGGATTTTTAATCCAGATACCGACTCCAAACCCTGAGTGAGTGCTCCGCAAGGCTCAATGGGTAGGTGTAAATCACTTGCACCGACCAGTGATCCATAACTGGTTCAACAAAGGCCCTGGTTTGTGCTATCCTGCCTGTGGGAAGTGCAAATAAAAGATCCCTTGCTGCCTGTCGAAAAAAGAGTAGCCTATGTGGCGACAGCGGGTTTCCTCTTCAAAACAGTGTCAAAATGACCATATGTTTGACGTCCAATAGCCGATGATAAGATAAAAAATCAATGTGCTCTAGTGGCGTCGTTAAATAAAACAAACTTTACTTTACTGACTGGGATTTTCCCTTCATTATCTGACTGGGATTTTCCCTTCATTCTCTGACTGGGATTTTTCATTCGTTCTCTGACTGGGATTTTCCCCTCATTCTCTGACTGGGATTTTCCCCTCATTCTCTGACTGGGATTTTCACTTCATTATCTGACTGGGATATTCCCTTCATTATCTGACTGGGATTTTTCATTCGTTCTCTGACTGGGATTTTCCCCTCATTCTCTGACTGGGATTTTCCCCGTCCCAAGGTGTGCCTCACGAAATGTACATATCACATGCCGTGATATGTTAGTATGTTATCCTGTCTTGGAATATACATATAAAAGGTCCCTTGCTGCTAAACGAAAAATTATTCAAATTAAAAACATTTTTACATCCAATAGCCGACGATTTATCAATTACTGAGCTACAAAAGTCAAACTTTGGTTTTTATTTTGTACAAATAAGCCAGGAAATAGGTAATATTGATTTGTTTCTTTCACTGTTTAGGCAAAGACTTCATGACAATTTACAACAATATTGGTCAGCTGGTATAAATAGCTCTGCTTCATGTTGTTATTACAGACTGTACTATAGGCTATAAATCTTTACTAAACATTGAACGGTACTTGCAATTTAATTTTTCTCAACATTTGAAAAGGGCCTTATCGAAGTTTAGATGTAATAATTTTGGATTAGCAAGTAGATACTGGTACATTTAATAATACAGTGTATGGGCAAATATGCTGCACTTTCTATTGAAATAATAACGAGATTTCTGTTTAACTGATGTTCAAATCCACGTACTTCTTGTGTGACAAAGTATACTGACTTGCAAAAAAACCCACCCACTTTTCTTCATTCTTGTATTAATAAACATTTATATGTACCACCATCAATTATTTTTGTGAAGCTGATATCATCTACAAATGATCTATTGCCATTTAATTTATCAATATTTTTATGTACATGTGTATCTGTAATAAGAATGCAAAGTAGTAATGACCTAATGATGTACAGAACAGAACTTTATCACACTCAGGCCGTTCCACAACGGCGTTAGAGGAACATACATAATAAATATACAGAACTTTATCACACTCAGGCCGTTCCACAACGGCGTTAGAGGAACATACATAATAAATATACAGAACTTTATCACACTCAGGCCGTTCCACAACGGCGTTAGAGGAACATACATAATAAATATACAGAACTTTATCACACTCAGGTCGTTCCACAACGGCGTTAGAGGAACATACATAATAAATATACAGAACTTTATCACACTCAGGCCGTTCCACAACGGCGTTAGAGGAACATACATAATAAATATACAGAACTTTATCACACCCAGGCCGTTCCACAGCTGCGTTAGAGGAACATACATAATAAATATACAGAACTTTATCACACCCAGGCCGTTCCACAGCAGCGTTAGAGGAACATACA
The DNA here is from genome assembly GCF_016097555.1 of Gigantopelta aegis. Taxonomy (NCBI): domain Eukaryota; kingdom Metazoa; phylum Mollusca; class Gastropoda; order Neomphalida; family Peltospiridae; genus Gigantopelta; species Gigantopelta aegis. The sequence goes on from NC_054708.1 coordinate 67,820,297, forward strand.
TAATAAATATACAGAACTTTATCACACTCAGGCCGTTCCACAGCGGCGTTAGAGGAACATACATAATAAATATACAGAACTTTATCACACTCAGGCCGTTCCACAACGGCGTTAGAGGAACATACATAATAAATATACAGAACTTTATCACACTCAGGCCGTTCCACAGCTGCGTTAGAGGAACATACATAATAAATATACAGAACATTATCACACTCAGGCCGTTCCACAACGGCGTTAGAGGAACATACATAATAAATATACAGAACTTTATCACACTCAGGCCGTTCCACAGCAGCGTTAGAGGAACATACATAATAAATATACAGAACTTTATCACACTCAGGCCGTTCCACAACGGCGTTAGAGGAACATACATAATAAATATACAGAACTTTATCACACTCAGGCCGTTCCACAACGGCGTTAGAGGAACATACATAATAAATATACAGAACTTTATCACACTCAGGCCGTTCCACAACGGCGTTAGAGGAACATACATAATAAATATACAGAACTTTATCACACTCAGGCCGTTCCACAACGGCGTTAGAGGAACATACATAATAAATATACAGAACTTTATCACACTCAGGCCGTTCCACAACGGCGTTAGAGGAACATACATAATAAATATACAGAACTTTATCACACTCAGGCCGTTCCACAACGGCGTTAGAGGAACATACATAATAAATATACAGAACTTTATCACACTCAGGCCGTTCCACAACGGCGTTAGAGGAACATACATAATAAATATACAGAACTTTATCACACTCAGGCCGTTCCACAACGGCGTTAGAGGAACATACATAATAAATATACAGAACTTTATCACACTCAGGCCGTTCCACAACGGCGTTAGAGGAACATACATAATAAATATACAGAACTTTATCACACTCAGGCCGTTCCACAACGGCGTTAGAGGAACATACATAATAAATATACAGAACTTTATCACACTCAGGCCGTTCCACAACGGCGTTAGAGGAACATACATAATAAATATACAGAACTTTATCACACTCAGGCCGTTCCACAACGGCGTTAGAGGAACATACATAATAAATATACAGAACTTTATCACACTCAGGCCGTTCCACAACGGCGTTAGAGGAACATACATAATAAATATACAGAACTTTATCACACTCAGGCCGTTCCACAACGGCGTTAGAGGAACATACATAATAAATATACAGAACTTTATCACACTCAGGCCGTTCCACAACGGCGTTAGAGGAACATACATAATAAATATACAGAACTTTATCACACTCAGGCCGTTCCACAACGGCGTTAGAGGAACATACATAATAAATATACAGAACTTTATCACACTCAGGCCGTTCCACAACGGCGTTAGAGGAACATACATAATAAATATACAGAACTTTATTACACTCAGGCCGTTCCACAACGGCGTTAGAGGAACATACATAATAAATAGTATAAACGTGACAAGATGGTTTACAGGAGGATGAAATAATAACATATGATAATACATAATACATGTATTTACTTGTATATGATATTAATTGATAATAACTGTAACAATAGTAGTAGTAGTAGTAGTAGTAGTAGTAGTAGTAGTAGTAGTAGTAGTAGTAGTAATAATAATGGTGGTAGCAGTAATGGTAGTCGTAGTAGTATAATAGTAGTAGTAGTAGTAGTAGTAGTAGTAGCAGTAGTAGTAATAGTAATGGCAGTACATGGTACAGTAATAATAATAATAATAATAATAGTAATAATAATAATTGTAATATAGCTAGGAAACAGTTTTGATTGTGACATGAGTTATTCAGTTACCAGGACGTTTAAAAACCTGGCAAATTACATTTATAAATTTCGCCAACTTCTTTAATACACTTATTTTCTTACTGCTCATTAGTTCTTTGAATTTGTAGGTGCTTGGTCTAGTATAATAATACCACACGCATGCAAGTTATTTGCTTATTACTTATGTATTTTGGGTCAGTGGCCTTAATACTGAACAAAGCTTTCCTTGTTTTGATTAATCGGTCAATCAATGTATTTAAGTGGTGTCGTTAAACAAAACGACGTGTAACTTTAAACTGTTAATGGTGTCAGTCAGGGCGTCGATGGTCGACTTCGAGAACACACCATCTCGTCAAGAAGACCCAGAAGCAAGGACAAAATATTTGATGGAGAGTCACTCTTTTAAAACTTGAACAGACTATGCAAAGCAGATCACTGATATTTTGTACAGAAGCAGTTCACTATAGTATGTGTTGATGGTGAAACTTTCATGTTGATACATATAGCGATACAACACGTAGTGTCAACATATGCTATACCACTGAGAACATACTAATCTACCGTACGTACTTCCAACGATAGTCCATTGTCGCATCATTTTCTTTTTACAGAGCCTATACCTGTTATTGGACTAAAAACACTTCTTTATTCCTTCGAATTTATATCCTCTCCCTCCCATTGATTCGAAATATTCCCCAGATTGCAGCCCTATGGACTATTCAACATGGAACTGTCACTCCGAGGACGTCACCTGTAGATGTACTTTAAATGAAACAATTCTGTCATGTTGGGGGCAAAATTAACAAAGAAGTATATTTCTTCCTGTAACATTAAAGTATGGGCTGTAAGAAAAATGGTGGGCAAATCGACCATCGTTTTACGTACGTGCAGTAGATGTTGACAGACAGAAATGTTTTATTTAACGACGCACTCAACACATTTTATTTACGGTTATATGGCGTCAGACATATGGTTAAGGACCACACAGATTTTGAGAGGAAACCCGCTGTCGCTACTACATGGGCTACTCTTTCCGATTAGCAGCAAGGGATCTTTTATTTTGCTTCCCACAGGCAGGATAGCACAAACCATGGCCTTTGTTGAACCAGTTATGGATCACTGGTCGGTGTAAGTGGTTTACACCTACCCATTGAGCCTTGCGGGACACTCACTCAGGGTTTGGAGTCGGTATCTGGATTAAAAATCCCATGCCTCGACTGGGATCCGAATCCAGTACCTACCAGCCTGTAGACCGATGGCCTAACCACGACGCCACTGAGGCCGGTGCAGTAGATGTTGAATAATTTTAGTTGGTATAGCATTTTTTGACATTACGTTTTGTATCAAGCCCCATTTTAAAAGTAAAAAATGTATCATAATTAAAATTGTACCATCAATAATTTAATTTGATTTTACTATAATTGTATTTAAATCGATCTTCAAAAAAAATATTAACTAGTATTTTTCGGATGGGTTGGGTAGGTTTTTTTTTTTTTTTAAAGTTTTTAGCAGAGTAGTTTCGTTCATGTGTTAAAACTATTTAAATAACCTACCACATCAGACACCGGGTGTCAAACAAAGGTAAGTATAAGAAAATATTATTTACATTTTTACACACACACACACACACCCAAAAAAAAAAAAAAAAAAAAAAAAAAAAAAAAAAAAAAAAAACCACCCCAAAAAAACCCCAACAACAACCCAACAAAAAAAACCCCAAAACCCTCCCCCCCAAAAACAAAACAAAAACAACAACAAAAAACCCCAACAATAAACACACGACTATATATACTTATGTAAAGCAAAAACGGCGTAAAGAGCTTTAGGAAAATACTAATAACTTTTAAAATAATGAAGTGGAACGATCAAATTGTATGTTCACAATTCAGTGAGCCGCGGTGAACTGTAACTCAGCAAGTAAGAAGCAGTATAGTATGAAACTATATATATGTAACACAAAGAAGCGGTAGATTTACTACGCAGTGATGGTTCGGTACGTGTACGTGGGGCGCACTCGGTTGCACCGTGTGGAGGACTGTCCTAACAAGTGATAGAACAGCAAAACAAACCCCAGAAGTTAAACTTTATTTTGTTTAACGACACCACTAGAGCACATTGATTTATTAATCATCGGCTATTGGAGCGGAAACCCGCTACATTTTTCTATTAGTAGCAAGTTTTTTTTTTATGCAACCTCCCACAGAAAGGATATCAAATACCACGGCCTTTGATATACCAGTCGTGGTGCACTGGCTGGAACGAGAATAGCATCCCAGAAGTGTGCTTGTACATGAACATTACTGTCACTACTGTAAAAGGAATTTAAGTCCTATTAAGAAACAAAACAAAAAACTACAAAAAACAAAACAACAACTCAACAAAACACACACACGCACGCGCACACACACACACACACACACACACACACACACACACACACACACACACACACACACAAAATGGAAAAACTAATATAAAAACAGATCAGGAAATGGAGGTGAGATGGGACTTCTTTTCCTAGGAATCAAGGTCCGTAGGACATGTTTTGCTTTTACCCCGCGTTTATATAAATAATAATCATAAAAACTACCGCCTTACACACACACACACGCACGCACGCACACACACACACACACACACACACACATATATATATATACATATATATATTTATGTTTTGTGTGTGTATATATGTACTGAACTATATAGTAAATACTAGTAAACGTGAATATTTTAATACTTTTTTTTTTTTTCAGGATAAAATTATTTCTGTAAACAGATTATCAAAATGGTCCTACAGTGTTAAAAAGACATGCTAATTTTAACAGACACAAAACCTAACGGAATTTAACTGAATAATGTTCAATAACTTAAAGAAAAGTAAAGTAATATTCGTGTTTCTTTTGTTGGTCAGTATAGTGTTACTGTTACTCGTCACGGCCAGGTAAAACTACCACCGTGTGGAGCCTCAGTGTTTGGAAGGTGCAATATAATAGTCACTTTACATTCGTAAACCAGTTGCCTAATGTTGCATTACAGGATGTCTTACCCAGTGAAGATATTGTATTGACTGATGGGCGGTAACCTATTACAGCTCTGTGATGTTACTCCCAGTGGAAAAACTAAACAGATAGTCTGTAGATCCAGGTGTTCGTGTTTTCGACTATAACTTTCATAAACAAAATGTCTAGTACAGGTCAAGGCTGGAGACGTATTGACGACAGAGATGATTTGAAGTTGTAGTCGACGACCTGTTTACAGTTTTGTGCACCTGTGTTGATACTAGTAATCGGCTCGTCTGCATGTTACATGTATGTGAAACCAGAGTGTGACTGCAAATAAGTATTAAAAAAAAGAAGAGTCACCTTAACATCATTCGAATATAAATGATGTCCTTCAAAGTCACCGATTAAAGGTGGGCGGTTCAGATAGACTACTATAAATAATAAGAAGCTGAAAGGACTGGAACACGCACACAGTACCAACGCTTAGTAACAGATCGTCGCATGTGTATGCTAACCGATATCAAAGAACTAATTGCCAATGGATTCATCACCATTTTACAACAATCGGTTTCACCGAACTAGCGATACCAAGGGACAAACCATCAACAGCCAGACGACAGTACCAGAATGGCCTCTGAGAGATGCGCGGACTGCCAGTGCAGAAGACCCTCAACATTCCAAGCTTCAGCTTTCTGATTTAAAGATAAACTACCAGAAAGTTGTGTCAAATGATGGGAAGGACAATGTTTTGCAGACAACGTCAGATAAAAACAATTCTGTGTTAGGTGACAGAAAAATAAACATAGCAGCTGAAGCTAACAAACGAAACAGTCTGAATCACCAGTTGCACGATGTGGCTTGGTTCCCCTTGTGCTTTCCGTTTGTGTTTCTGTGTTGCATGCCCGCCATGTTGTACATGCGGCGATCTGATGAGGAGTTTGCAGACGGACATATTAAAAAAGCCGATCGCTACAGGATCCTGTCTACAGCTTTATACGCAACAGGGACTTTTGTTTCGCTAGCAACAATGGCTCTTTGTGTTTTTGTGATTGTTTACTTTCTACAGTAAGGTCTTATAACCCATAAAAACTGCACAACCTTTATTTATGTGTCTAATAAAACATGGGTTATTAACTTAAAGTATCAAAGTAATTTACTTTCTATTTCTAAAATGACATAGCAACAAAATAACCAAAGGGTGTAAAATGCTAGTACATTTATACAATATTGTTAATTTTGTGTGTTTGCAAGTTTACTGTTCAATAGTCCTGAATAAATGCTGTTTTGCTACAGTATTTGTTTCATATACTTTTTACTCTTTTAAAACTATCTTCAAAGGAAACAAAAGAAATGTTTCTAACGATTCCAACTCTTCTTTGTAATATATTTGGTTAGCAGATGTTAACAGTAATCTTATATAATAAACAAATTATTTCTTTTTCGTTTCAACTTATTTTTGTGCTTGTATCCAATTAAGGTTCAAACACGCTGTCCTGGGCACACACCTCAGTTATCTGGGTTGTCTTTCCAGGACAGTGGGTTAGTTCTTAATTATTAGTGGTTAGTGAGAGAGAAGAGGGTGTAGTGGCCTTTGAGTCGTTAAAACTCGCTCTGGGTGGCAGCCGGTACCGGGCTGCGAACCCTGTACCTATCAGTATTGGCCGGTAACCAATTAGAAACAACTTCCAATCCACTTCTGATTGGTCTAGTGGCAGTCCTAACGTTGAGGTACCTGATAGAAATTCATGGAAAAAGTTTTCAAAAATACCCCTTTATCTCTGTTTTATGCAGATATATGGTTTTAAATACAGAAAACAGTTTTGTCGTTCAAATATAAAGAGAGGGCTTACGTGGTTTCACTAGACTGAAAACTCCGCCCGACTGTGACCAAAAATTAAGAGATGATATTAATTTTCCATTCGCAGTAAGGGATTTTTAAATACACATGAGGACAGCACATACCACTACCTTTGATACACCAGTCGTGGAGCACTGGTTACACGTATCAGAGTAGGACAGTCTGGATACACCCCCAGCATAACTTGACAATAAACTCCAGTCCTGGTTATGCGGATACTATTATTGGATTTTGGTTTTTTGCCGACATTTTAGGTGAATTTCAAGTCTTGGGCCCAATTTCACGAAACATCGTAAGCTTAGTTTTGCACGTAAACGTAAATATACGACTCAACCACAATTCTTATTAGTACTATAGTACAACAAATATAGTTTGGAGAACACATATTTCATTTACTTTTGTCCTTAAAATGCTCCATCTTCCGTAATGATATGATTTTCTGGGTGAAATATACGTCAAACACATGTAAATGAATGAGCGGTAGAACTCCTAGTTGCAGAAGTAAACTTACGATGTTTTGTGAAATAGGCCCCCAGGAGCCGATTTCACAAAACATCGTACCTTTACGTTGGCGACTAGCAGTGATACAGGCCATACGTTTAAATGTGTTTGGCATCTAGCAGTTATACAGGCCATACGTTGGCGACTAGCAGTGATACAGGCCATACGTTGGCGACTAGCAGTGATACAGGCCATACGTTTAAATGTGTTTGGCATCTAGCAGTTATACAGGCCATACGTTGGCGACTAGCAGTGATACAGGCCATACGTTGGCGACTAGCAGTGATACAGGCCATACGTTTAAATGTGTTTGGCATCTAGCAGTTATACAGGCCATACGTTGGCGACTAGCAGTGATACAGGCCATACGTTGGCGACTAGCAGTGATACAGGCCATACGTTTAAATGTGTTTGGCATCTAGCAGTTATACAGGCCATACGTTGGCGACTAGCAGTGATACGGGCCATACGTTGGCGACTAGCGGTGATACAGGCCATACGTTTAAATGTGTTTGGCATCTAGCAGTTATACAGGCCATACGTTGGCGACTAGCAGTGATACAGGCCATACGTTTAAATGTGTTTGGCATCTATTTCACGCAAAATATTACACCATTACAGAAGATGGAGCATTTTAAGCACAACATAAATTGAAATATGTATATTTCAAACTATATTTCTTTTACTATTAGTAGTAATACGAGTTGTGGTTTAGTCGTAAATTTACGTTTACGTGCAAAACTAGGCTTACGGTGTTTTGTGAAATTGGCCCCTGGACCTTTAAAAAGAATTTAGCTCTCGTGTACCTCTCGAAAGTTACCGATGACTAGTCCGAATAGGATGTAGAAAATGGGCGAGCCTCGAACAAAGAAAATGATCCAGATTGTGAAAACACTCCTTTTTCTTTTATGACAAAGTGATGTAAAAAATCAGTCCTTTCTTCTTGCTCTACTTGTTGACAATAATACTTGACATCGCACCCAATTTAAAAAAAAAAAATAATAAGAAAACGTTTCACAATCTGAATCCTTTTCTTTGTACGAGGCTCACCTGTTTTGAATAATTTTCTACCTCCGAATCGGAGGGGCATGTGTATTTTTCACTGGGGGCGGAGAATGAAGAAAACTACTCAACCTTCGCAAGGGATATACCAAGTATACAACATGTGATCAAAGACTGTCTGGATGTTCCATACATCACCATAGTAATGCATGACTACAATTAAACAAGTCATCCATCTAACACAATAAACTGAATTCATTTAATTTACTTGACCAACAGCCCTAGCAAAATTTGAATACTTAGTAATATAATATGACGAGGCATTTTCAGTATATTGATTTACGGGAACAGTTTTGTGTGATATGCTCAGCTTTTGATTGTTCGCATGAAAAGCCACCTAGAAATAACATCCCCTAGAAAACGTAGTCGTGAACTTAGCCCAGATCCGCGGTCGGTCTAGGATCGATATCTGTCGTTGGGCATGTTGTGGTATTTCTCGTTTCAGCTAGTGCACCACCACTGGTATACTAAAAGCCGTGGTATGTACTATCCTGTCTGTGGGATTATGCATATAAAAGATTTCTTGCTACTAATGGACAAAATGTAACCGGCTTCCTCTCCAAGACTATATGTCAAATTTACCAAATCAATGTGCTCTAGTGATGTCTTTAAACAAAATAAACTATAACTTTAACTTTAGTTGTGATTAAAAGAAAGGAAAGTAATATATATGTTGTTACACCTCATTACATTGGAGCCTACAGCTATTTGATGTCTAACACACGGTTATTTTAACGCTTCGTCGAAAGAAAGTTTAAAGTTTGTTTTGTTTAACGACACCACTAAAGCACATTGATTTATTAATCATTGGCTATTGGATGTCTAACATTTGGTAATTTTGACATAGTCTGAGAGAGGAAACCCGCTACATTTTTCCATTAGTAGCAAGGTATCTTTTATATGCACCATCCCACAGACAGGATAGTACATACCACGGCCTTTGATATACCAGTCGTGGTGCACTAGCTGGAATGAGAAATAGCCCAATGGGCCCATCGACGGGGATCGATTCCAAACCGACCGCGCATCAAGCAAGCGCTTTACCACTGGGAATGAATGAATGAATGTTTAACGACACCCCAGCACGAAAAATGCATCGGCAATTAGGTGTCAAACTATGGTAATGCAAACAAATAAAGTGATGATCAACATCAATATAAAAATTCAAGATTGAAATCAGAACAGTTTAAAGAACTGTGCAAAAATACAAATTTCACAGATAGGTACTGACTTTTACTCAAAATTTCAATGGTACCTCGAAGAAGACAAGTGGATTTGTGCTGTATTGGCCATTCTCAAAGATAATGTTACACCCCTGCACCACGGTGAGGTTACAGCACGCGCAGGGGATTTACCACTGGACTAGGCTACTGAACTAGTCGTCGAGAGACAAGATTCCTACTGCCACCATATACAGAATACTCTTACCATTAAAGCAGCAAGGGATCTTTTATACACACTTTCCCGTTATCACAATAAACAGCGGTCTTTGATACCGACGGATCCAGAAGGAATCACAGGGATCTCGTGACCTCCACCCCCTCCACCCCGCCCGTCTGAAATGACCTCAGAATGATGTTTTCCACAAGACTAAATTGTCATGAAAGCGCGTCACTGGGCATTTGTATTTCAACCATTTGCTGGTTGCTTAGTTAACGGTAGAATCAAATCTACAAATCCGTGACCGCGTTAAAAATAAACAAAATCATGTCTTGTATACACAGAGGCGGATCCAAAGGGCAAGACCAGAGGACGAGTCCCCTCTATTTAAGTGCTCCCTTTTTCCTTCTTTTAATTTGTTTTTCGTTAGGATGCCCTTTTGAAGAATTCCCATGCCTATAAGTCCCCCCTGAGTGTGTTGGTTGTAAAAAATAATTGTTTCATCTGGGCTAAAAATGTATGCAAATTTTATTTCATCTAGTACCACTGTGCCAAGTAGCCTTGTGCTTGGAACATGTATGGGGTAAAAAATGTACTCAAATTTTGTGCGAAACTAGGGGTGTTGTAAAAACATCTGGTTATACCGAAAATGAGTCATGAAAGGTACCATTTTCTTCAGTTAATACTTTGAGGTAGGGTTTGTAGTACTGATATTTATGGGTCATAATTTGGTTGATATATTGCATATAGTGTTTTTAAGCACAAACGTTAACATGGTCGCCTATGGGATTTTATTTGGTATAGTACAACCTTTAACAAATATGTCTTCTGTTGTCTAAACAGGTCCTTGCTACATCTCAAACGACAAAATAGTAGATCCTGAAATACGCGAAAGGCTATGAAAATCGGGTTTGGTGGAGGGTTTAAACAATATTTATTTCTCTTTATATTAACAGATGGGATTGGTCAACAGGCATAGCCTATATAAAGACATTTCCCTTCGTTATACAATTGAAATATTAGCTGGTCAACATGGACATTTTCGAAAGTACAAGATGTGCATTTAGTGTTGAAAAAAGTAAAACTATTGTATATTTAACCTGTCAAAATATAACTATTTGTATATAGATTAGAAGAGAGAAACAAGAAGAATAAAGGAGAAGGTGAACGGTTTTGTCAGTCAAAGGGTGTAGTAGTTGTTGTGTAGTAGTTCTTTTTCTGCGTTCAAACTGCATAGCAGATTACACTTTAGATCTGGTGAAAAGTAATTGCTGTGTGTTTGATGTCTTCTTTGGTGCCCCATAGTTTTGCAGCCAGGTTTGCTTCATTTGGCCAGTACTTTAACACTGCTTCATTATACAGAGGCAAGACTACAGGGTGTGCTCTGGAGACCGTGGTCCTGTATGTCATGGACAGTCGTCGCTATCTACCAGCTTCAGGCCGTACATAATATTATGGGACCGTGGATGGCAGTGACAGGTCCGTAGTCTAAATGGTGAGAACATAGACCACGAGAAGAAAGGAAACGTAGCCTTTGTAATCAAAATGAATTAGGTGATGAATATCATTATCTTTTTATTTGTCAATTTTTTTGGTCGATACTTGTAAGAAATATATTTTAAGTCAAAATTCTTGTTCAGGACAAATATTCTAAAACTTCACGAATTGTTTAATAGTAAGAAATCTATCTCAGTTTGTAAGAATCAATTTTTAAAACAATCTCTTAAAAAACCAAAATGTGTTGCAGGAAACTACTATATTCCTCGAGTTTTTATTATTATTATTATTATTTTTTTTTTTTTTTTATGTCTGACGAATAGTTTCTTCATCATGTCAGGTAACATGACCAATGAAGTAATAAAGTGTTTGTTTTATTTGTTGTTTGAATGAATGTTGTCGTCTGCAATCAATCAATCAATCAATCAATCAATCAATCAATCATTGACTCGTGCTTACATCCACTGAAGGTTCAAGCACGACTGTCTTGGGCACATTCTCCGAGATTCCACAATGGTGGGGTAATACGGCTATGGAATTTACAATTTGAATGAGAAGAGAAACAAAAGAAATAATACACAAATATTTTTAATGCATCATAATAACTAAATTTACAATTAGAATTAAAAATATTATTATTATAAAAAAGCATTGCAGTCACCAGGTTTTGTCATTTTCCATAATACAAGGGTGCGAGCTTTCTAGTAGGTCCGTTGGAATCCCCATTCCCTGGGAATGTTTTTGTTAATGTAAATGCTACAAGTGCATTATGGAGCTAATTACAATGCTTTATCCCAACTCTTGTCTGTGATATAATTTTGGTGCAAGTTGCTATAATTACATACTTACCAGTTTATGAAAATGCTATATTGCAATAGGTTTATTTATCACTAATTATTATTAGGCCTGTTATTATTATTATTATTATTATTAAATTATTTATTTTTATTTATTTATTTTTGAAGGTCTTAACCAAGTTAGTCATATCAGGTGTTAACCAAGCATATCATGCAGCATTAGTTTTCAGTAAATCGATTGATAATAATATACTAGCACAACCATATAATATATTTAGCTACATACCTCTAATTGAATAATAAAGAAACTTTTGGATTGGTTGATCTGCAGAATAGGCTATAAAACGCGTTCGTCTTACAGATAGACTACGGTATTTCAGGCTCGTGTCCTGATCAATGATGATAACTAGTTTAACGTGCCCATATACCACTAGGGTTTCGAACACGCCCATCCTGAGTCCGACCTCTGATAAGATCGGTGGCCTGACTCGGGATGGAGGTGTGTGTGTGTGTGTGTGTGTGTGTGTGTGTGTGTGTGTGTGTGTGTGTGTGTGTGTGTGTGTGTGTGTGTGTGTGTGTGTGAAAATGGGCAGAATTTTGAAAATAGCAATTAGTAAAAAAGTTAATAAAAAAAATAAAAAAAATAAAAAAAGGTTAAAAGCCAAAAATAAAAAGGAATTGACTGCTCGGCTGAATATTTATATAACTTGGAGCATTTTAGAAGGACAGTCCAAAATTAAATAAGAGAAAGAAGAGAGAGGATCGGACTATTTAATAATATTTAAAAAAAAGAAGTAATTTCGACATACAATTTTAAACGCAGATCTAAAAGTTTAAAGTCCGATCGATATGTCCACGCGAGTGGCCTCGTTAAGGCCGTTTGGGTGCACAGCTTAAAGGGACGAGATGGGTTGCATCCCATCAAGAAAACCCCTAGATTGACAGACGATAGACGTTGAAGGTGTAAGCCTAGTGCTGTGCTGAAATACAGATCTTGAGAAGCCGGATCCGTCTGAACGAGAGAGAGTATCAGACTAGGGTATAGTTCAGTCGTCATGGGTTGGTATAGTGGTGCGGATGGGCCCGACTCCGGAGGATACGACATGGTATCACTATAAAGCAAGGTAAAGTCTAGAAAAAGAGTAGTAGGGGCCGACCCCGCTTCCTATTTCTTCTTAGAGTGGGGCGGTCAATCTTCCAGTGCTGCTAGGACAGGCTCGGACATGTAGAGACTAAACGCGAACAACCGTGGCGTTCTGCAGAATGGCCGTCATACGAGTCACGAAAAAAACAAGTCGACAGTCAAACGGAGAAATGACATGGAGGCAAGAAATCTCGCTAAAAAAGAATCCAACCTGGTGGTGCAGACTGTCGATACGAGAAGCGTTCCAGCGTTCAATCAGTTCCAATTGCCGCATACATCCCAGTAGAAAACTTCATTTCGCTGACAAAAACAACGAAATGAAGGACCCCCAAGTCGAGCACACGAAAGCACGTGCAGTGTACACAAGCGAAACAAACACGTCTTACCGCGTGGAGCTCCAGACTGGGAATCGGCTCGTGTGCAGTGTATATACTATATCTAGACCTAACACCACATTCCATTTGAAACTGACCGAGTACTAATTACTACTTTTAATATTTTGTCCAAATGGCCGTTGTTTCAAATATTATGTAGACTACTATATGTAGGCTACACCAAAAGCCGAATTATCTTCTTGAATTATATTTATTTCGTTAGGAAGTTTACTTACTGCCTCGTGTTACTTTTTTTGTGATGCACATTAAAGGCATACTGTATAAATGAAAATTACATTAATTTTTGAAAACCAAATCTAGCTATTGCATCACCTTAACTGAACCATGATGGAGTGAAATCCATGTCAATCCTCTTGGCAATTTTAGTTTTTGAATTATGGACCATTGCCATAATTCAATTATTTTCACAAAATATCATTAATAAGTTAAGTATGGTGGTTATATAGATGTTTAAATAAAGTACATTTAGGGGGAAATCAAATGTATTTTTGATCAGGTAATACTTTATTAGGTCATTTAATAGGTCAGTGGTCTGTGACAATATGCCTTTAATGAACATTTCTACAACACACACACACACACACACACACACACACACACACATTTTTAAATACTTTATATTAATTCATTTTAACAAAAACGCGGTCGGTCTAGGATCAATCTCCGTCGGTGAGCCCATTTGGGGCTATTTCTCATTCCAGCCAGTGCATCACGACTGGAATATCAAAGGCCATGGTATATGCTATCCTTTGTGTAGGTTGGTACATATAAAATATCCCTTAAAGGACAGACCCTAGTTTTTAAACACTACAACATATTTTTCACTATTAGAGCCATTTATGATCACTGAAATAAAACATTACTAATTATATTTTATTCTTTAAATTATCCGTAGAACCGAAGTATTTCTGTCATCCTGGTTTTGTAGTACCAAAAATAGCATTTTTCATATTTTTAATAACGTTATAGGTACGTTTTGTCCAACAAATGGGCACGATTTGACCAAAAATGCATACGTTTTAGTGGAGTATGTTTTGACATACCGCTACTGAGATTGCTACTTTAACCATAGAAGGAATTGATTCTATTGATCCGACATTAATATGTCGGCGACATAATAATACCTCGTATATGTTTTTATAAAAGATGTTATAAGACTAAATGGACCAACTTTGACAATTTTATTACAATAATTAATTGACATCGGACTTGTTAAGTTTACTAAGGAATGTCAAACATTGTAACAGGTCACGTGACAACGCCATTTCTTAGTGGGTTCATTTCCGGTTATTTAGTTGGTCAAGTAATCCTTCGACATCTGAGTTACTATTTGATTAAATGCTATGTAACATTTATTTACTAAATATAAATAATCCCTAAATCATAATGTGGAAGTTTCGTGAAATTACAGACAAAGTGTAAGTACCGACGTAGGCGTTTCTAGTTGTAGACCTGTATCTGTCAACTGTCATGGCGGTTGATGACAAACTGTCCACGTAGTCAGCATATGCCAATCAATGTTTCATGAATAAATGCACAACTGTTTATAATAAACAATAATACCAATTCGATGTTCGTAGCTTAGCAGTTATGTTGCTATTTATTACAGTCTGTAATCAATATAAACAATACTTTCAGCTGGAACCTAACTTGAAACGCATAAAAATAATAAAAAAAACAAAACCCACCCCACATCACCAAAACGTCGTCATGCCCGTAGGGACGATATCTGATGTGGGGATAGGGAACAACAGCAAGATTTTCATAGTTATTTATATACCAAAACCCCAAAATTTTCCTCAGATGGGTTCTATATATATTTTATTTTTAATGCAACTGATGGATTTTGGTCATATTTGGAGATCTAAACTGGTATAACTTAACATTTTTAAAATGCAAGTGTGAACACAATCTTTTCACAAAACCGGTATAGCTAAAACACTTTGGTATGTGGTTTAATTAAACTGGTATAACGCAAACAGTTTTATTTAAACTAATAAGGCGCAAGTGCCAGTGACGTCACAGACAGAATAAGCAGTAAGAGCGTTAGCAACAGCTTGACAGACTTGTCGTACATTGTTGTTTTGATATCTTGTGCAATAGCAGATAACTACACTTCTTCCCAGGGAACATTTTGTTCAGTATCACCATATTGCAATTCATTACACAAATATTGGAGATTGCTATGTACATTGTTTTAAAAGATGAAATAGTAGTTGCTACTGAATTTTTAATTGATCACCAAATGTCGGTAATCAAATTTAAAAAAAAGAAGAGTTCACTGAGCACTGGCTTAAACGGGAATAGCTATTACTCATGTAAACGCTTGTCCTTTCCAACCAAAAGAGTTTTAGCTATTTAAATAAGTATATTTAAACCAGTTTTACTTGTGTATGTGCGAACATAGTTTTAGAAAATATTGTTATCATTGTTTTTTTTAAAGAAGGTATGTCTTGTTATTAAAACCTTTAATGTTAACTGCATGTACATGTATTTTTTAGCACCAATGTGGTGATGAATTACTCGGAGGTGGAGTCTAAAGTTCGAGAAGCAACGAATGATGATGCTTGGGGCCCACATGGCACACTGATGCAGGAAATAGCACAGTACACGTTTACATATGAACACTTCCCAGAGGTGATGGGCATGCTCTGGAAACGAATGCTTCATGAAAACAAAAAGAACTGGAGAAGAGTTTACAAAGTATTAGGAATATGTTATTGTGATCTTATAAATTCTTAAATGTAATCGTTTTAACTGAAAAATCCATACTGACTGATTCTTACAGCCTGTTGTGCACATAATTAACTACAGGTTTTTTTTAACTAAGAGAAGTAAAGCAACTTGTTCACAAGTATTGTGTGACATACTGTAGATCCTGAAATTAACGCGTCCCTAAAATATTGCAAGTGACGGCGGGCAGACTAAAATGCAATATTAACTTTTCGGTTAAATCCGAGGTACAGGCATGTTCAATGAGATCAACTCGCTAACATGTCTATGTACACATCAATTAATTATTTAGTCCCTAATGTTTTTAATGAGCAGCATATTTTTGCGGCAATCATTTACATAACGTGTATATTTACCTAAATCTGGCAAAACATTAGAATACATGTACCATTACAACTGTATGCCAACAAATAACACAAATTTGAATTTTTTGCATTAATATTATGATCACATTAGTTTCAGGATCTACAGTATTCTGGGACAAGATGACTGATGGATTTCTTTAGGCCCTTATTATTTATCCAATTAAAACACATAAACTGTTTTGTTAATTCAGTGTTACTATTCACTAAATACAAATGAATACCTGTGTAAGTCATAACTTGTATAAATCCTAAAACTACATTTATTTAGAATTGTTACACCACTCTCAGTCCTACCACAAGATGGAACAAATATGGGTGGTTGAAGTGCCAATTGTAGATGGCAATTCTGTTTATTGGCTGAAAAAAAAAAAACACCTATACGGCTAAGATTGGGTACGACAAATCCACACGCCTTCGGTCCTTGCTAGTGGGAATTATCAACTGTATTAAATGTACATTAGACAGGGCACTAGCCAAAACTTCTGTCGAAGCTAGTGACTTTCTCAAACATTTATCAAACACTGGCTAAGAATATATAGTAAGATAAATATATTGTAAGAAATTTAATTTAAAAAAAGAATTATTTGGAATTATGCTTGAATGATATTTAAAATGAACATGAAAAGCTGAGACATTTGAAAATCTTTTTTAGGGTTTAACGTTGCTGGGTTATTTGATACGAAATGGTTCTGAAAGAGTTGTCACCAGTACAAGAGAACATATTTACGATCTACGGGCACTGGAAAATTATACTTTCACAGATGAAAATGGAAAAGATCAAGGATTGAATGGTAAGTAATGTGTAAGGTGAATCTTCTACGTCAGTTGCACCTAATTGTTAGGCTGAAAATAAAAATAAAATGCATTCCTGCCACACCCAGTTTTACATCCTAAAACAAGATGTTCTGATTTATTTAAGTTTATATCTGTGTTAAATTAAATTATTAGTACTTATAAACTAAACATATATACACTTAACAAATTCTTTATTAAGTTGAAACTGATTGATCAGTGTTTAATTCCACAATAGTTTAGTAATGATAGGGGAAAAGTTTATAGGTTTTTAAATTTTATAAGGAAGTTTTAGTTAAATAGATGGTGTACACATTTTTAATGTTAAAGGTCCACAATCATGGCACATTATTAATACACAGTATATAAAAAAAATACATAAAGATTACATTATTAACCATAAAAAACAAAAATACCACCCCAATTATTAATAAAGCGACTTTTTGTCAAACGCTTATGGAAAAAAGACTGATCCAGTTGATTTGACCGACATCTGACTTGTGACGTAGCATCAGGTGAATTCCACTCATTCATTAGTAGGTTAGCATGGTGACAGCATGTAATGATTCTTCGGAAAATAGCTCATTCTTATCAGATGTTAGTTTGGACATTTCGGACTTGTCACATTTGTCTATTTATTCTAATGCTACCTCGATTGGTGAGGAAGGAGGAGAAAATCCATTAGGGGTACTTGCCTATCAGTTTGAACCGTAGTACACCGACGATGATCCGTCGAGCCAAATGCGGTCAGCCTAGTTGCAGCACAGAGCCCGGACGTCGCCCGGAGACGAAAACAAAGCCCAAATGTTAATGCCGAGGTGTACATTGTTCATATTTGGCACAAAGATACACCTCAACACGATGCATTTATATATGTTAAAAAAATAAATGTAGGAAAAATATTTTTTAGAAAAAATACTAATTAATATTAACTGATGACTGGATACCATTTAAATAATTAATGTATTGCAATTATTATTAAAAACAACAAATACACGTACATACATTAAATATGTTTTTAAAAAACATCATTAAATATATTAAACAAGGCGCATTCATCGTCAGTCTAATCATTACTTGGTTACAGACATCTACGATTGGTACCTTTTTTGTTTACAAAATATGAAAATAGAAGATTTTATTGTTCGAAGTTAATCCTTTAATTGGTTAACTAAAGGCTTATTTGCAAAAGCAATACATGTCTACAGATTTCGTAGACATCGGTAGCTCGGACAGCATGTGACACAGTCTGCTCACTACGAGATGAAGGAATCTTAAGTGGTTGTGTGTGTACTGCCAATATGCTATGGTATTTGTGATTATGTAATGTTGTAAAGCGGTGTTTTCAGATGTGGGATGCACGTTTGTTCCTAATTTGCTCTGTCAGTGTCGGAAGGTATGAATTCTGTTGTAATGAACAGAATAACACTGATGTATGTTTGTTCCCGACAATTTGTGGTCGGATGGTGTAAATGTCGCAATAACGACGGTCGTTGTAATGAGGTCTGACTGTATATGTAGGAAAAATATTTTTTAGAAACAAATCTCATTAACATTCGGTAGGCCTATCTGTTTTTGTCTTCGGGCGATGTTCGAGATATTGTTATGTACAGCTTGAACATGAAAAATGCGATTTAAAAAACAAAAAAACAACTCTGGGTGAGGTTCGGGCTCCGGTCTGCAAATAGGCTGAACGGGGGGGGGGGGGGGGGGGGGGGGGGGGGGGGTGGGTGGTGGGTGTGGGGGGGGGGGGGGGGGTGGGGGGGGGTGGGGGGGGTGGGGGGGGGGGGGGGGGATACAGGCTTGGAACAGACTTGGAACAGACAAGTTCTTTAACAAAAGTTTTGGTGCCATTCCCATCGACCATCTTAGATAATTGCCGTAATCCCCAGGTGTGAAGTGGTCACTGCAAATCGAATCCATCTTGACTGTCCTTTCCAATACGCACGTGTTCGGTTTAAGAACTGCTTCCGTGCAAACAATGTCTTTTGGAAAAATATGCAAACTTCTTTTGCCTTTAGCTGCAGCTTTTGTACATCCATACACCGAACAATTGTTCACCATGTTTCACATTTGAAAGATATCTTCAAAATAATATTCCAAACATACAATTCAATTCAATAGAATAACATTTTCGCATTTTAAAAATACACGTGTTCCACTTCCTTGTAAAATGACCGAAAGGCTGCGAATCACGCGTTCATGTTATGCCGGTTAGTGCGTCATGGGTTCACGTGACTTGACTCTTGGAGTTCAGAGGCTTTTTGGCAAGCGATGAGGAAAAAGTGACTTTTTATTGCGAATATATTAAAAACGGGTAAAAAAAAGTAAATTTATTTTATTGATACTTCTTATATATTATAAAAGATATACGTAGATACCAAACAATAGTGAATTACGTTTTTGATAAATGTAGACCTTTAAATGTTTTGTCCACCAAAAAATGTTTCAGATACATTTTAAGATTTTTTTAATCTAGACATTGTATAACATAATTAGCTCTGTGTTTGGAATAAAATTGTAATGAGTTAAAAAGGCATGACAAAGCCTGCTTTTTTGTACTTAGGATATACCTGATATCCAATATTAAATTGTTTTATTTAAATACTTATGTCCTTAAAAATCATTTTGTTATTCACAGAAAACATGAGTTTATATAATAATTGTTTGTCATTTTGTTGTGAATTTATCACGTAGCATAGCAAAGCAATTTTATACAAAATTTGTGACTTATACATCGATAAATTCACAACAAAATTACTAACAATTCCAGAGTATGACAAATATTTTGAAAAGTCACTAGCCACAGGGCTAGTGGGTTTGTGAAAACCACTAGCCCACCAAGATAAAGCACTAGCCCAAATTCTTGATCAATTATAACTGGATTTTTATCTAATTTTTTTAAGATTACACATTTACGACAATAACAGTAAAATAAAACAAACACTTAAATTATGCTGTAACTTTCAGTTTTGTCGTGTTGTACGTTTGGTCTTTTGTCAAGTGTGAGCCATCGTCATTGTCCCGTTTTCACTTTTGCCCTCTTCCCCCGGGGAAAATAATTGTGCTCATGATTGGTATCTAAACCCATAATCAAAATAATTAAATTTAAATGAGGGTACGACAGTGTGACACACGGTAATAGATGGTTCGGTGTATTTGGTAGTGGGTTATACAGTAACATTTAGGGCCTACTATTTAGGTCGCCAGGAACGCTGATGCCAGTTGCTCAAATACAGAGAATCATCCCGTGTCAGATCAGTATCAAAAGAATATAACGGCGACATCTAATCCGTTGTTAATTGATGAACAAAAAAGGTATTATCTTGTAGCCTATCGGCAGCTGCGACACATTATCCAAACTGTTACACGCAATAGGCCAAGCCGAGTCGATGCATGTGCAGTTACCATTAAAGAAAATAGTTTTTCTGGTTCCCGATAACCATATGTAAGTGAAGTGTTAAAGTAGAAAACAATAGGTAAATAAAACAAACACTGAAATGGCATCATTTTCTGAGGTTTATTGAACGATAACATTCAGTTTTTCTTCAGTGTCGTCCAATAAGAATAGAGTAAGTCGTATAACAGCGGACATTTTGTTACAATTAAATCAGCTGATGTCAGTAATTTGTTGTTTTATTTATACTTCCAGTACGCCACAAGACAAAGGATATACTTTCTTTTATCCAAGATGATGACCAGCTCAGGGATGAAAGGAAGAAAGCGAAGAAAACAAAAGATAAATTTATTGGAATGTCTGGCGAGTCTCAAGGATATAATGCTTACAGTACGAGTTCTAATCTTTATTCGTTAGATTAACCTGTCTGGGTGGGAAAGGCGGAAACTATATTAATGTGCTCTTATTCACTGAATGTTGAAGCATGGCCATCTGAAACACAACATGGGACATCTGCAAGTTAAATTTTTGACAGCTACTTCACCTTACACCGTCACCTACATATCCTGCTTACAATTATACACATCACAGCGCTCAATAGTTATATAATCACCTACATTTCTCAAACACTGATTTGAAAGATGATCAGAACTACCCAGGACAATAATGTCATTACATGCATCAAAATAAGTCGAGAATGGGTTACTTCTTTCACCACAAAGTCTTATTAAACAAAAATCACACCCCATAACTGTTGATCAGTTTTTAAAAAATAAATAAATTTTGTTTCGTTTTTTTTGTTATCGGATATACATTTAAGCAGTGATGGAAATAAGCAGAATTTTTCACTAGTCACCAGACAAATACATCTAAAAATCTACCTGTTTGACAATATTTTTATTTGTCCAAATAGTTTTGTTTTATTCAAGTACAAGGACAATGTTTTTCATTGCTCAAAATCAAACTTCATTGAAAATTTTAACTTGTCCACTGGACAACCACCAAGGTACATTTTGTTTGTCCGAGCAGATTTTCACTTGTCAGGACAAACGGACAAGTGCTTATTTCGAACACTGTCAAGTATCAGTAAAACAAATTATTAAGTCTGTATGTTGTGGTTACCTGTACGTAATAGGTTACCACACACTATTTTTATTTCAGTGCCTATGATTACTGTTAGATTTGCACAGAGATGTTATTTTCATTCATATCTTGAACGATTGTGATTGTTTGCATGTAGTACATGTATGTCAGTCTTTTGGTGGATATTTATCCTATGTATTTTACCTTTCCAAAATGTTCCGCTCCAGCCAGTGCACCACAATTGGTATATCAAAGGCTGTGGTATGTGATATCCTGCCTATGGGATGGTGCATATAAAAGATACCTTACTATCAATGTAAAAATGTAGTGAGTTTCCTCTTTAAGACTATGTCAGAATTACCAAATGTTTTACATCCAATAGCCAATGATTAATAAATCAATGTGTTCTAGTGGTGTCGTTAAACAAAACAAACGTTTTACCTTTCCAACACTCAGAACCGAAATATTCCTTTTAAATAAGTTTTTTCTATCGACATAATGAACAAATTATGCATTGATTGTATTTTAAAATCAGCTCCATTACAGTCGGCAAAATTGTTGATTATGTTTGAAATTATTCAAAGAAATTAGATTCCTGCACGCATAAACTACAATTAGTTTGATTCTTTTGATTAAAAATTGTTCTGATTCATAGTCCACCCTTTGTTTCATCTTCACATACATTCCAAGCTGCAATATGACTGTTCCAACCAATTGCCACATTACAAGAAAACTTGATTTAAAATGTTGAAAAGATTGCTTTAGCTCTTCTTGGTGGAGTAACAAATAACATTTATTTATAGGTGACCGTTACGAAGAAGAACCAGTTCCGAGAGGACGAAACATGGATGAAATAGACGACTGGGGTGGTGGGAGGAAAACAATCGCAGACGAGGCTCTAGACAAGGTCAAAGATTTGTGGAATCGTGCGCATGGAAGACCAAAGCAAGGGAGTCCCTGTGATATGAGGTTGGTGTCCTGTGAACTATTTCTGTTCATGCTAACTATTGATGGTACAATACCATGTTGAATGTCAGTTCTATTACATGTTTTGTTCATTTTGAAAATTGTTTTAGAAACCAATGTTTTCATTATTCAATTAAAAACGTGTTAATGTCCATTGCTCACAAATTATACAGCTTAGATCAATGAAACTTGGTTTATAGTTGCATATATGAATATTGATTTCAATACTTGTAAAAAAAAAAAAAAGTAAAAATTAATTGAATAAAAAATGATACATCACAAATGATTTCTTTATTCACCAAATCGGTTTAAGGTAGGAAAGAGATTTAATTTCACAGAATTCTTGTCTTGGTTAATAAAGCCATTACAAAATATTTAAGTATTTCTAATATGTAACTTACTACTTTCTACAGTGAAGATGATGAAGAGCGAACGAGAAGACGCAATAAATACCGAGATGATTGGGGTAATTCTGACAAGGATTGGGATCGTGAGTACGCCAGAGAGAGGAACCAGGAGCGGGAACAAAATCGGAGTCGATACGATTATAAAGACGATGATAATGAAGTAACATCGGTTGAAAGAACACACACGACAAGAACAGAAAAAATTACTACTACAAAAGGCAAAACGCGACAAGCAAAAACATTAGATTTAGTATCGTCTAGCAGTGCAATCTCCGATGGCCAGGTAACCTTTTTGAAAATTCAGTCTGTCTTCGAACACTTCTTTGATGTCTAAATGCAGGAAGCAAACATTCCTCAAATAAATTCAGTTTGGCAAATGTATTCGCCAAAGAGTTCATTTAAGAATCTGTATTTAATAAATTAATATTTCATTACATACATAAAATGTTTCGTTTACTATTGTTGGCCAATATATCTAAAATAATAATTTTGTAATCTGTCAGGCTTTACGATGAGCAAAATCAGACTGAGCTAAAGATAACTGTGGGATGGTGCATATAAAAGATCCCTTGTTACTGGTGGAAAAATTTAGCGAGTCTTTCTAAGACTTATGTCAAAATTACCAAATGTTTGACATCAAATAGCCGATGATTAATAAATAATGTGCTCTAAAGGTGTCATTAAACAAAACAAGCAAATAAACATTCAAATAAGTACATCTCAAGTAAAATACACCTGTAGGGCCTACTTAAAAACACTGTTACGGTATTAAACGGGCAAATTTGTATGGGTTTATATTGCTGGGCTACATTTAAAATTATTGAATTAGATTGCATTATATTTCTACTTGTTAGTTAAATCTTAAGAATTTGTTGCCAGCAGCAATTTTGAAACGTTTTTGCTGTTGGCAAAATGCTAATATACAGGCACTTTTAAGCCAATAACTTTTACAACAAATATATAAACCTAAAACTGGCAGCAATAATATTTTGTCCATGGTGAAGCCCTGACCAACAGCAATTCATATTGCAACTATGACAAATGCTGTTGTTAAGTTCAAGACCTGTGCAGTATATTTGATATTGCAGATATACTTAGTGAATTCCTACTTGATGATGTATAGATGAATTTAAAAACATTCTTTTTTTTTATGCAGAGCTCATCATCAATATCTGAACCTAGTCTCATTGATGTAGGCGCCGGCTCCAAGGGATACAGCTCGATCCACACAAATACAAGTTTCAATGAATTCAATCCAAGGGCAGTATCACCGCAGTGTAAGTCTTGTGTTTGATCGGAAATGCATAGTACATAATACAAAGAAGGATCTTGATGCAAAAGTTAAAATGAAGAATTCAGTGATCGTGTAACATCCATTTAAGATATTACCTTATTGATAACATATAGATTCACCTGCTATGGGCAGCTGGAAATAACTCCTTGGGAGTAATCTCTGGGGAATGATGGGGAGGATTTTAATTTGTGTCACAATGCTACCTTGGTCACCCACGTGTTTCCTGACTTTATCATTGATACTCTCCATATTAGATATTTTAAAGAGTAGTGCCATTGTACAAATGTGATGTCAGATGCGTTTTTCTATATTTCTAATGGTATGTTTCATTATGAAATATTCTTTACAGCTCCAGGTCAGGCTGGTGATTTTGGTGATTTCACACAGTTTCAAAATGGTGGCACTGCTGCATCTCCAAAAGGGTAAGACGATGACTAGTACTAAGTGGATTCACAGACCTCATTCGTAAAACAAGAGTGATTAAGCGCTCCCCTAACTGAGATAACTTAGATTATAGGGAACCATTTAAGATACTACCATATTGATACCATATAAATTCACGTGCTTTGGGGAGCTAAAATTAACTCTTTGAATTGGTCTCGGGGGAATGATGGAGAGTGCGAGTGATGGCCCCCTTGAATCGCAAGGTCTGAAATCATGATGGGATTATTTTTTGCTGCCTCCTATGGTAAAATATAATTTGAAGTGTTCAAAATGCTCGAACAAATAATGACTTATTGGGTAAGTTTTATTTTTTTACAGTTGTAAACTGATAGTCTCTTTGGTCAAGATTTCTAATCTTTGACTCTGAATTAATGAATGTTTAACAACACCCCAGCACAAAACAGACACTGCTGTATCTCTTAAGAATAGCATTATTGGGTGATCATTTGCACATTCGAGTTAAAGCTAGGCAACAAAACTTAGCAAATTTGGTCAGAAATTTTTAGTCAAATGCAAGTGGCAATTTGCCAAACAAAAAAATAAACCATCAAAAAGGAGCGATATTCTCAGAAAATGACAAAAGTGAGTTATGAATAGATGTGCGGACAAAGTAAACACCAAGTCGGTTAAAACGACAATAGATCTATAAATGACAATTTTGAAATAAAAGTTTTGGCAAATTAGTCATGAAATGTATTCACTAACACATATTTTATAGATTTTTGGGCTACTTCATCTCGTCGCAAAATCAAAATTTAGCTAACAACAAAACACAGTTATTGTTCCCTATACAAAATGCCTGTATAGCTCTGTTCATAACTTGATTATAAAATTAAATTGGAATGATAACACATTTATATTATTATTTCAGCCAAGCTGGTTTTGCTGATTTTTCCAAGTTCAATTCTGGTGATTCCCCAAAAGCTGTTTCTCCCCAGTCATCCATCGACCCATTCGACCCACTGGGATCGCCACTGGCACCGTCGGAGCCCCAGCTGCCGTCTATGCAGCCTTTGTCCGCAGGTCAGACAGGCACGATGCCATTGATGCAGTCGCCTACACAAACTGGACAGCCAGCCATGCCCATGATGAACTCGGCCATTTCCATGGGGATTGCTTCAACAACTACAATGTCTATGGGACAAACCATGGGAATACAAATGGTAGTGTTTTATTTCTATTCTATTTCATTTTTGGGGGCGGGACGTAGCCCAGTGGTAAAGTGCTCACTTGATGTGCGGTCAGTTTGGGATCGATCCCTGTTGGTGGGCCCATTGAGCTATTTCTAGTTCCAGCCAGTGCACCATGACTGGTATATCAAATCGTCTCTGTAGGATGGTGCATATAAAAAAATATCTTACTGCTAATGGAAAAATCTAGCTGGTTTCTTCTCTAAGACTAATTCAGAATTACCAAATGTTTGACATCCAATGGCCAATGATTAATAAATCATTGTGCTCTAGTGGTGTCATTGAACAAAACCTAACTATTTCATTTTCATTGTTGACTTTAAGTAAAGTTAAGCCAGACAGCAGAAAAATGGTCACCTGGACTGGTTTTTGTTAACATTAAACCCAGTGACTATATCGGGAATCAGTGACATCATTTTTAAGTGTTGGCATTGTTTGCTTTCCAAAAACACAGATCTGATGTCTAGATTCATTTTCGACTTGAGGATTATAAGCACACAAAAGAAGGTTTGGTTGTATGTTGAAAAGTAAATTGACACCAATAAAAATGCTATCTTTACAGAGCACATTGCAAATGTAGTGTTTAGTTGGTTAAAATGGTAAATGTGACACCAATAAAAATAGTCTTTATTGAGCACAATGCATGTTTAGGGTTTAGCCAGTTAAAAAAGTACTACACTTTTCAGTTTTGTTTCTAGATCTAACGGAGTACTGGTTATTATTGGTTCTTGATTTCATACAGGCTTCTGAGGATGAAAATTTGCATAAACGATTTATGGGATACACAAAAACAAACTAATGGAACCTGTTCCATTTTTGCTTAATGTATCATTAACATGTAAATGATGTCCTAAATTTAATGCGTTAACGAAGATTAGGTTAGGCTTTTGTGAGTGATTCACAAACAAAACTACCATTCTTGCAGTTTTCAAAGGCCTATTCATAGATTGAACCATATGTTTGATGATGCCAAAAAGCAGTAACTTAGTTGGCACTTGTCTTTTTGTCATACTGTTACAGCTTCACTTAGAGTCTTCGTTGTGAGCAAAATAAGGCAAAACTGAAGATCACTGTCCTGAAATGGTGCTAGGTGAACAATCACACGAATTTTCAAATAAAATGTTTTAAATATTTTGTTGCATGGCAATCAGTTTGCCTCTCCTAAAACTTTCCAGTAGAGAGTGGAGGGGGGGATCACGAGTGGTGGTTCCGCCTTTACTCGTGAAGACTAGACGAATCCATTTTCATTGCCAATAATGTTAACAGCCTGTTGCTATGTGTGTGAAAAGTGTATCATATTAATTTTAATCTACCTGCAAGAAAGATGTATAAAGAATGTTTTTATTGGCAACCCTCATTTTTACTGACAATTTGAATAGCATGTCTTACATTCTAGGTAACAAATAACATGTCCACGCCAGGAATGGCTATGCCAGGTCAGATGCCAATGGTAACTCAATTACCGATGCAAGGGACCATGGGAATGATGCCCGGCATTCAAATGGGACAACAGGTATTGTAGAGAAAAACCGATTTTGATTTCCAATATGACTGATTTTAGATGGAAGACTTAAATAATAAATCTGCTCTTTAATGGCTGTTGTGATGCTTCTATCCTTCCCTAGATGTGTCCCATTTTAAGTGTTGAACGTTTTTACGATTTTTACCCACCATTACAGCAAACATAGTTGGTCTTTCGTTGCCACTTATACTGGATATTTTTAGTTTCCAAGGAGTCCGGAAAACATTTGCATCTTTCAGTTGGAAACAGACTGACATTTTATGTGTTAATAATTGGAAATGAGTATTTGATTTGTTTTGATCTGTATTGTTGATTGAATAAAATTGAAGATAATAAACACAATTTAAAAAGAGTAATAATAAATGAAAATTATTTAAATGAGACCAAAACACTTTGATAAAATTACAGAAGTTAATGTATTACATTCCATTATGTAATGAAAGTACACTTTTTACTCATGTTAAAGCTTTTATGAATAAAATTGGGTATTCACTAATAATTTTAGTTTTGACAGGGGACATTATTAATTTACAGTTCTGCTTTTTTGTGTTTTATGTTTTTTCTTTTGTTATTCATTCACTTCTGTTAATATATTACACACAGGGCTCAAATACAGCTAAAACTTGTTATGTACAGGCATTAATGTCACTTCGTATATAAAAACGGCATATGCTCATCATATACAATTTAATCATATTATTATGACCTTTCTTTTTCACCACTGGTAAATGTTGGATTTAAAAAATAAAAAATGTAAATGATGGACTGGTTTTAAAATCTTGTGTTATTCCTGAATATTATAAAAAGCAAATACATTATAAATGTCAGTAAGTAGTGCTGCAACCATAAACCTGTATACTGGAAACGAACCGCTGTACAGTTTTACATATCACAATTTTTACACATTATTGTTTCCCCTAATAAGCCATCCTCCCTTTTCAAGAAAATTAGCATGTTTGCTACTTTAATTCCGCCCTCAGTACTGTTACTAAAAACAACTGACTAAATGACTTGGCATTTAAAGGGACATTCCTGAGTTTGCTGCATTGTAAGATGTTTCCAAAAAATTAAACATTTCTATGATTAACCTTACATATTAAATATATTTTCTTGTTTAGAATATCAGTGTCTGTATATTCAATGTGTTTCTGGTCGTCTTAATATATGTAAGAAGCCCAAACTGGATTTTGTCTTCAAATAATTTCGTATACCGGTATACGAAATTTTTTATTTTAGGAAATAAAATGAAATTTAACCTACGGTAGTACAAATATTAGAATGACCAGAAACATGTTTAATATACAGCCACTAATATTTTTATGCAGAAAAATATATTTGATATGTAATTACAGTTGTTAAAAAGTCTCTGTTAGTCGATAACATCTTAAAAATTGCAGCAAACTCGGGAATGTCCCTTTAACTTGTCTATAACTAATAAACAAAGTTCATTAAAATGTTTATTCCATCTGCTTTTATTTGAAAAGGAAACATGAATATTAAATAATATCAACTGTATTACAATGTTTGTTTGATGTATGGCAATACAATTTTGACCATATCATTGTCCTAAATGTAAGCACCTTAAAAATCACAAGAAAGCACTTTTAGGCACTTTAATTGTTTGGTGTTGTATTTTCATTTGTTAAAAAAACATTCATTTGTCATTTTATGGAACAACATTGAATGTGATGGGTTACTTTGACACTAGTGTGGTTAAAAAAAAAACTTGCTTGTTCAACTTCTAGTTCAAGTAATGGCACATTCAAGAATAGACCTCTTTCACATTCCACTGCGCATGTGCCTGTTGCGGGGTAACTCGAGGACGCAAACTGTGAACTCACGCGAGAAATAGACCTGTGGGCAAGTTGGGGGGGCATAGACAATGGGAGGCCACGCAAAAGGAATGTGAATATCTCCATGATTAATTATTCTATCAGTAGAGAACCCGAAAAATTCTGTCGACATCCAACAAGACTTATTGGAGACATTTGTGAATTATTGCTTATCATGAAATAAAAAATATTTGGTTGTTAACGCCCGACAAACCATCGTTTCGGATTTGTACACAATAAATATCGGATATGGGCTGAAATAATATTAATGTGTGTGCACGTGTATATATGCAGATATTTATTATATTTAACATGATTTAAATATTTATACAGATAAATACATTCAGGATTTTAATTGGGATTTCTTTTCACCAAGTTATTTAAAATTTTGTTCAGTATTTGGAATAAAATTAAATGATACATATAAAATTTGAGCTATGGTATATAAAACATTAGAATCAAGCCCGTAGGAACGATATCTGGAGTTGGGGGAGGGGAGGGGGCACAATCTGTAGAGGAGGGACAGTTTAGTTGGTGGTGGGGGGGGAGGGCAAAAGCCATATTTTAAACCAGGTTTATAAAAGTGGGGCTATAGTCACTCCTTCAACTTCTCGGTTGCTACCAACCTTAGAATGGTCAGAAATGTAACACTGTTGCATATACAGCTATTTAAATTCGAAGCAAGGTTATTTAACCTAAGAAAGATGTAAGTTTTATTTATAACAGATTAGACCTGCCGACAGCTTGATAATATAGCTACAAACTCAGGATGGTCTCTTTATTATAAACTCATGAGGGTTTATTATGTGCAGTCATAAGGTAATTCGTTTGAATGTTTGAAGCAAACATGTTCAGTACCATGTCAGGCCCGTAGCCAGGAGGGGGATTGGGGGGATCAGACTATCCCCCCACGTAGGATTGAGAGTTCCGCTCAAATGAAAAACAAAATAGGATTTTACATATAAAAGTCCTTGTCCCCAAATGACCAGGATAACATAGTAAGAACGACTGTCTGAGGTTTCATTTGCTGAAGGTTCAATCATCCTCAGTGGACCCGCTTGATTATTTCCAGTCCCAACCAATGACCCATCAAAGGATGTCGTGTATGCTATTTTGTTTGTATGAGAAGTATGCCATGTATCATTTATTATAAATACATTGGTACGACTAAAAACAAACGGTTTCTTGTCGTGGCTTTGTGACCAGGCCATTTTACATGCATACCACAACTTAAAGCAACTTGTTAACATATTTCGCAACAAACGTTCGTGTATTATTCTCGAGTGTAACTGGCGTCATCTCATTGTTTGGCAAGGGGTTATATATATGTGTGTGTGTGTGTGTGTGTGTGTGTGTATAAATCTGGGGACACCCCCCCCCCCCCTTCCATCCCCCACCCCCAGTCTACGGCTCTGCACCTTCAGTGCTCGTGTTTGATGAGTTATGTTTACATGAAATTTCGACACACACACCCCCCCACCACCACCACCACCACACGCACACTAATCATGCTGGCTACAGGCCTGAAGTTATATACAATATTCATAAGTTAGACCAAACATCAAATTAGGATCGTATCGGATTGCATGGGTCTACCACTCTGGAAAAGTTGCTGAACTTTGTTATGTATAATCATGTACGTTATAAAAACGTGTGATACTTGCATACCATATCGATATATAGGACTTCTCCCTATGCTTGTAAATGTGTATCAAAGTACTGATGGTAACGCTAACGATCTCGACCAATGTTCTCAGGTACAAAATACAAAATAGTAACCAAACACTATTGTACATACAGATATATGTTTACTTTAAACTGATCTTCATGTAAAGAAGAAGATGTCATCTTCTAAATTCTTCAAAACAAACAACGCAAACAGCATGTCAACTTTTACTTCCGCATTTACATGTGACGTCAAACTTTGAGCTACGTTTACTCGGTTTCAGGCGCCATGCTAAGTTGTAGGTTTTCGCGTATGAGGCTCATATATGTTTTAAAACTTCGTAAATATCAGATATTATTTCAAGTGAAGTTGTATGTATCTGATATAAATGATAGTGAAAATAAAAATAAAATAAAATAATAAATAAAATAAGATAAATAAATAAGTAAATAAATAAATAAATACATAAATATATTTGTGGATTGACATGTAACATTGATTAGTAGTTGTACGACTGTCTGTTTTTTAATGAAATAATAAGGGCAAAGTAGAGCTCTGATAAAGGTCTATGTGAGTTAAGGGTTTCGGTGGGGTTTTTAGGGAGAAAGGAAGGCATATTTTATTAAATTTTAAATACTGATACATGTGGAGAATTAAACTGGAAATCCGTGTGAATATTTAACTATAATTCTAATTTATTAAAAGTAACAAACATATTCCACTGAAGTTAATTTTATTGTATTAATCTTTTAATTTTGCGTTGATACCCTTGACAGGCGGCTCCAGAGACTTCGTCTAAGTTAATGTTTCACTGCTTTTGGTCTTAAACCTTCCGATGTAAACTTTAGTAGACTGTTTTTCGCAGCCATTTTAACATCTTATACGAAATATGTACGTTAGTCGCTAGAGATTCACAGCTTCTACGAAGCTACTCAGACGATCATGCCCCCCAATTTGTATATAGCCTCGATACCCTCCAGTTCGGCAAGGGATGGTACTCTTCACGCACATGTGCAATGGGAATGTGAAAGAGGTCTATTTGTAAGATGATACAAGAGTGTAGAAGCTGTATTTGTCCCCTGTTAGAGTTAGAACCTTTCCTTACCCAACACACATCCATTCTCAGCCAGTGATGGTGCAGAGCCCCATGAATCCAGCCCCTATGATGCAGCCAATGCAAATATCCACCTCAGGCAGTTTGAACCATCCACAAAATATACTCGGCTCTCAAAACGAGGTAAGTTAGGAAGCAACACACTCGGTAGAAAGCTCAATTCATCGGTCTAAGGCTTTATTACATGTGTGCAATACAGAATTTATGACGGTCTGCCAGTTCAGAAAAAAAACAACGAAATGATTTTCATAAATTAATTAAGAAAGATAAGAAAAGGAAAGTGAACAGTTTGTGTGGATGATAAAGGTTTTGTTGTAAATGTAATAATACATGATACACTTGTAAATGTGTAATGAGACATGTACGTTATTTTTCTTTACATTCAACATAACCATCTGTAATGCCTACATGTACGTATGATAGCATTTCGCTAATAACTGATACAAGTCTTACAGATTTTTCTCAAATTCCTGTAGTCATTTACCTCTTAATTTCAATGGGATTTTTTTAGTTTTGCATGACTTTTATTTCAGTACCTTCTTGTGGATATGGATGTTGTTAGTGATATTTCTTCATATTGTAGATTTTGCCTTGAGATGTATTTTCTTGTAAATAATTGTCGTCATGATTTGTATTATAACAAAGACAAAGAAAACATTTCAGGATCACTGTTTATTAATAATAATTTTGTTTTGCTGGGGTTGTTTTAACTTACATGTACTCGGATAATAACTATTTTAATTGACCAATCAAATCACTAGAGCATATTGGTTTGTTAATCATTGGATATTGGATGTCCAAACATTTGGTAATTTTGAGAGGAAACCTGTTGCATTTTCTCATCAATAGCAAGGGATCTTTTATATGCACCATCGCAAAGACAGGAGAACACATACCACAGCTATTCAGGCATCGAAATAAGTCGAGAACGGTCGTTCAGGTTACCGGGAGGGTAAGAAAAGTCGTGTAAACCAGACAATGCATTCCGGTCTTCTGCGTTTCATTTTCTCGTAAGGAATTGCATCGATGTTCGCGCTTACTTGTGCAATTGCAAGCAATTATAGTTAATCCGCGTTTAAGCAGCGTCCACTAGATGAATTTACTTCCGCGTTTCGTTTTCTCGTACGAAATTGCACCGATGTTTGTGCGCACTTGTGCAATTGCAAGCAGTTTCGGCAATCCACGTTTAAGCTTCTGTCGCGGGTCAGGCCATTGGCTATCCAGAGACCGGACCCGCGACAGACATGCTCAAAACTCCAGTGGTATATGAGCAGGTTAATACATATCGGTTTCGGGTTCCGCGTTTAAACAGCGCCCACTAGATAAATTTACTTCCGGATTTCATTTCTCGTACCGATGTTCGTGCGTACCGATACAATTTCAGAATTATTATTATCTTTCATTGTTGTATGATAAAATACGAGAAAATAGAAAACAGAACATTTTAATTTTAATCAATTTATGTATTCAATTGTTCAGTTATTAAATATGAGTCACATACTTGTAAAGAATTATATGTAATCATATAATCTAATCATCTGGCACACATACAAGGGCGTTAAAAGTAGTAGTAATAGGAATTCAATTCTAACTTTCATATAGTTGTGGTAACCTATGGGTTACCAGGCTATATGTTGTGGTAACCTGTAATTGGGTTACCAGACACAATGCTTATTTCGATGCCTGCTACTGATATACTAGTCGTGGTGCACTGACTGGAACAATAAATAGCGCAATGGGCCCACTGGTGGGGATGACCTCAGACCGACCACATATGAAGTGAATGCTTTACCACTGGGCTACATCTACCCTTTTGGCCAATCAATTCAGAGAATGAACAACTCGACAAGTCTTAAACAGTCATAAAATAAATATGCAATGAGCCAAAAGATATCAACACATAGTTATTTTTAGTTTGAATTACAACTAGTTAACTTGCCATGACACTAACTTCAGTTATTGTCGATTTGTGCAAAACTATGCTGAACAAAATGACAACCGATTAATTACAAACTACTTTACTTGTAATAATTATTTTTAACAAAACCTGTCTTAAAGTATGTGAATGCCACGTTCCAATTTGAATTTGTAAATAAGGCAAATATTGTTAATTAATATAATAAAGCTTTCAGTGGGATAATTCTTGGAGAATTTGAGCTCTGTATGTTTGGTTTTTCTTGTTAAATTGCCCAGAGCCCAGTTCCACGAAGTGATCTTAGTGCTAAGACCACCTTAAGTGCATATGGTAGTTATGCACTTCAGGTGAGCTTTGCTCTAAGATTGCATTGAGGAATGGGGCCCAGGCTAATCAGTTTTCCTAATATAGTCAAACCTGTTTTGTGGTCACACAAGGGAGTAGATAAAAGTGGCCACTGATTACAGGTTGCCATATATAGAATCTTTAAAACATCTGTTGTTGTTTCTTGTTTTACCGTACTGCTAATTAACAGATGTGTGCTTCACAGTGGACTATAAATCAACTTTTGACATGTCGCCTCCTTCAGAAAAAATGCAACTGGAATGCATTGAATTAACCGTTCTCAATACGTTTGTTTTCTTTGTCCCTTTAATTCCTACTTTATGCGGTGTATTGTCATAGTAAGTGAATCTACATATGTCAAGCTTAGCCTGGTCAAAGGCAGTTAAATGCATTACAGAGTCATACTTTCTTAATTGATACACAGTTGAAATGTTGGGACTGAATAGGTACTAATATTCCTGAAGGTGTGAAGATCGGTTATTTGCTGCACCTTATCGCAGTTGTTCAAATATCCCTTTTATATAATAGTAAACATTTACTGTGGCCGCTTAATACAAGTATTTTAGTAATTATGGATCTGATATAGGTGGCCACTGCTTATTACAGGTGCATTTACATTATAAATCACTTGGGAGAACAAAAATGGCCACTTAAGGCAGGTGATTGCTGATTTACAGGTGGCAGCTAGAACAGGTTTGACTGTATATGCTTTTTTGTTTATTTCCGCTGCATTATGAAATGAATAAAATTCATACCAACTGTTAACAAATGATGGTTCGCATTACAGAAGACCAAACAGTTTCTGTGGACAGTCTTACTAGAAACACGTTTTGAGGTAGTTGGGAGTGAAAGAATTGTCAGAATTATTTTGTCCTATTTTTAGCCAATATCCCTTTAATCTGCTTTAGTTTTGTACTACAAGTACATGTATCTCACCTTTTTCTTTTCAATTTTACTAATTTGCGTTTTGTTGTTTTGCACTTCCATTTTGGTGTTTAGGATGGCACTGTGAAATCAAGCGAAAAAGGCTTAGAAACAAACAAGGTTGGTTGACAGCCAGTTTGACAGTCTGTAAGAGAAATGTTATTCAAGTAGGGCACAAAAAATCTTAATTTTGGAAGAGTGATTCAGAATTTGTTCACACCATGTGTAATTTGTTTTTATTTAATTTTAATGGTATAATACATATATGTTGAAAACTCAAAAAAGTGTTGTTTGTGTTTTGCTTCTTTTACATGAAATACAAACTTATTTAAAATCATTTGGGTTTTTTCATATTTCCACAGTAGAGTAAAAAAAAAAGTATAATAAAAGATTAAAAATATGTAAAGGAGTATCAAAGAATACTTTCAAGTTACTTTTTAAATGATTTACTTTTTATTGTTTCATTTCTAAAACTTTACTTCTTGCTTCTGCTATGTCAAGAATCAGTTATAACTGTGTGTTCCATTTCTCATAATTTGTTTCATCAGTACTATGTCGTTGTTACTTAATCTTTGTTTTGTATGACAAGTTTTATTTCTTTAAAAAATCTGTTATTGTTATTTTTTTCATTATGACTCTAAACCTGTGGACATTGATGCTTTAGATGTTGTATTGTTGTACTCTTAATTTTCACCATCATATATCTGATTTTCATGAAGGTAGCAGGGTTTTATCCAGGCATTCAGTGGGTCTGAAAATAAGCTCCTTTCCAAAGAAAGTGCAACCTCTGCAATTGCCATCAGCAATCAGCAATGCTGTGGATATAGTTGTGGAGTTTTTCATTCTCCATAGCACCTTTTTTTGCTGTGGACTACATTATAATTGTTTACCACAGCTTGTTTATTGCAGGGGTTAAAATAGCACTAAAAATTCCCAATTTTTATGCTAAAAATCCCCAATATATATGTTTAATTATGTT
This sequence comes from Gigantopelta aegis, assembly GCF_016097555.1. Lineage (NCBI taxonomy): Eukaryota > Metazoa > Mollusca > Gastropoda > Neomphalida > Peltospiridae > Gigantopelta > Gigantopelta aegis. The sequence continues at coordinate 67,856,692 of NC_054708.1, forward strand.
TATTCTAATAAATTAATTTAACAGTTAATTTAACAGTGGTGTACTGTATCATTCAGTGGTCTGAACAAATATTCCAATTCAGGGAACATTTTGTTCAATATCTTGTCGCAATTTGAGATCACTACTCAGTTTTAAAACATTAAAAAGTAATTGCTCATAAATTTTCAATTGACTAGAAATATTGTTAATCAAGATTTTGAAAACAATGTTCCATGCAATTATGATTAAATTGCACTAATTTTGCCAATCTCATCAGATGGGAAAATTCCTGAATAAATCCCTGCGTAATGTCAACAACAAGTTCAAGAAATAAAGTTTTTTGTTTTTTAATGAGAGAATATTTTTCAGAAGAACACGTGGACTGAATCTGGCAAAGTGGACATTAATCTGGAGTCTCTGAACCCTGCTAACCGCTTCCAGAAGCATGCGTCACCCAGCATGAACCAGTTACAGCAAGGAAACGTCATATCTTCTGGTCAGTACCCAAAACAACTGTTGTCACACTGGAGTAGAAATTCAGTCTACTCTAGAATGCTACCAAATGTTTTGTTTTTTTAATTATTTGTTTTTAATACTTTTTTTAATGTTTTCCTTTTTCCCCCCTTTTTTTTGTTTCTTAATGTTTTTAGTAATCTATCCACAAAACATAGAACTTGCTTTGATGTCATTAATTAAAATGTGACACTTTACACCTGTAGTATAAGATGCACTGTTCTGCTATTGGATCACGATTAAGATTATATAAAAGCAACAAAGCATATATATATATTAAAAATGCTCACTTGATTTTTGCCAAATAGCTAATTTAGCACTTTGCCAGGCTTGGTTCACACAACACGGAGTGTGATTTTTCTACTTTTTATTTCACTGACTGGGATTGTTCCTAGATCGACTGCACATCAGGCGAGTGCTTTACTACTGGGCAAGGGGGAGGCTACAGCCCCTCCAGTGCTGGAGCAAATCATCAAATTTGGGCAAAACGATAGAGATATTTGGGTAAAATGAGCAGGCCTGAAACCTTTTCACCATATATTTTCATCATTCTACCAACAATATTCAGTGCTAGCTCTGGGTGGTCAGAACATTTCACCAACTTGTCTAAAAATAAAAATCTAGAGTTATTTTCTAATAAGATGTCAATCATTACACAATTTCTTTTTCGCTAAATTAAATTCGCTAATTGTTCTTAGAATTCACAATTGGCAAATTTGGCAAGTGGCAGAGCTAGCCCTGATATTACTTGTAATCCAAATAAAAATGCATAGTTATTTGTTTGCAACCATATATAGCTGTTTGGAAGTAATGCTAATATACTGTCAAAAAAGAAACGCATAGGTGATAGGGAAAGAAGAAAATTGTTTGATTTTATAAACCATTTTTTTTTTTACAATGTTGCTGAATGACCATGTTTGTTAATGTTCCTGGAATGGGACAGCATGCCCAAGTGCACCCTAAAACAAATTTAACGCACGTTGTGCGACAATTGCAGGAAATTGGCATGAAATGGTAAGATTTTGGTGAATGCACGTGAAACTCGGGGAAAAGATTTGGGTAGTGATGGGTATTTAAAGCTGCAATGATGCCTCATTTCCATTTCGACGTAGATGAGTTACAAGATGCCAAGACTAAACCTGCCGAATCGAAACATTGCAATAGGCCGCCTCCAGTTAGGTGAATCGCAGTCAGCAGTCCCACGCCACATGAACGTCCATGAGAGCACCATTTCATGTCTCTGGGACAGGTACCAGCAGTTTCAATCAGTTGAAGACCAGCCCAGAAGTGGGAGACCTCGCATAACAACTGCAGCACAAGATCGCTACATCCGGGTTCTGCACTTGTGTCACTCTTTCAGCAGGACAATGTCAGGCCGCATACGGCACGTGTAACAATGGATTTCCTACAGAATGAGAACATTAATGTGCTGCCATGGCCATCAAGATCGTCAGATCTCAACCCCATTGAACATTTATGGGACGAACTGGACAGACGTGTACGCCAGCGTGACCTGGAGCCTCAGACGCTTCCGCAACTGTCACATGCACTGCAGGAAGAATGGGCTAGGATTCCACGTGCCCGGATTCAGAGACTCATTCAGTCTATGCCAAGGAGATGTCGCACAGTGATTGCTGCTGCTGGTGGCCACACAAATTACTGATTTCAGCGCCCTCATGCGACACTGTTTGGCGACGAAAATGCCTCCACTGCCGTCAGTCCATAGCAAGAACATTGTCACATACTCATGTCAAATTTGACTGATACGATCATAAATAACGAAATTATGCCACTCTGTATTAAAGAGGTAATTCCATGAATATTTCGTCTATGCGTTTCTTTTTTGACAGAGTATATAAACGTTGTAATCAAATTTGGGCATTTTCATTTAATTCGGGCAAAATTCACCCTGCCCCTGTACAAAAATGGGATCCCGTTCGCCTATGGGTTGCGTGACAAACTTAGTTTTTTAGACAGTGACTCAAAATACAGAATTCTAGGCATTAAAGCCTTTTGATTACAAATCATGTCTATAAACACTGCTGTGTCCACTATATGAGTGCCATTATATAGCTACTTCAGGGCCACAAGTATTACTCATTACTACCCTGTATAATATCCCGATAGATCATTAAGCTCAGGATTTGTATGTGGTGTATGGCGTATGTTAAACTGTTAACAAGTTGTAACTGAGGAGGAGCTGTGACACTAACATGCATCTTTTTGCTTCTTCTCTCCCCAAGGCTATATGGTATGGTACCCCGAAATGGGATACTCAGGTCTGTAGCTGATCACACTAACTCTGCATGGCATACAAATGGGGCATGAAGGACTTCCGTTTCTGTTTTCATTTACTAGCAACACGTTCAAATGTTCCAACTGTTTATGCCACTTACGATGTAGCTCTATTTCTTGTGTCATTGACTAGAATGATTTTCAGTTAAGTTTGGTTATTTATTATTTTGTTAGCATGATGTTTTCTTAAACAGTGGAAACATATGAGAGGCCATCTGTCTTCTTTAACTGGTGGGGTTTTTTTTCAACTTTATTTTGATCTTTTTGATTTGAAAGATGACTAGCTATGGTCGTATTAGGCTGTTGCATAAACAGCCACTGTTGATTTTCTGGACATATACTCCTAGTACTATATTCTGGCAACATCCTGTTAACATTTTGTAGATATAATCCGAATCAGCTGTTCCATAAAAATACATTCTATAACTGGATCACTACAACTAGATGTTAATAGACTTCATACAGCTGTTGTACGGTTTTCCCCAGAAATTTGATGAAATGCAAGACAAATTTCAAATCGAGTTCAGTTGCAATATTTAATTTTATGTAGTTCAGGTATAATCATATTGGAAAATGTCTTGCATTCCTGCTATATCATGATGTGATCATTTTGATAACAGCTTAAATTCATAGTGTGAGCAATATGTTGCAGTGTTCTTGTGTTTTTTTTTGTGCTTTACTGTCCTTTTAATCTTTGAACTTGTATCCATTCATGTATATCATTCTTCTGATCCCAGTAGTATTTGGAAGGTTAAGTTAGGTCTGCAATAAGTTAGTACTGGCCATGTTGGTGTGTGTGGTTTTCAAAATACACTTTTGTGAGGTGGGTTTGGTGGTTTAATTTTTTTTATACACCCGTCTGTAATGGGTCATATTATGGTATGGCATTGTCCATCCATCAGTCTGTATGTGCATCTGTTAACTTTTTCTTGTCCAGACCATATCTTACATGCAGATGCATACAGGACCATCAAACCTCACATGTAAGAACAGCATGGGATAGCGGTGTGTCATGTACTATTACTAGGTCACTGTAACCTACTTGTCACGGTTTACCTGGCATAACAGTAAATCCTTGTCCGGACCATATCTTGCATACAGATGCATACAGGACTGTCAAACCTCACATGTAGGAAAAACATGTGATGGCGGTGTGTCGTGTACTATTACTAGGTCACTGTGATGCAAATAACGGACATATCATATACCTCACTGGTACTCTTGTTTTTTTTATATAGAAATAATACCATGAAGGTTTCTTTGTCTTGTCTACAAACATTGTTTTAGTTGAAAGTGTGCTGCAACCATATCAATATTAATATTAATATTAATATTATTATACAACCAATGGTTTCAGGAAAGCAAAACAGAACTAACCTAAAACACTTTGGAATATAGCTGGATAAACCTATTTCTAATTATGCATGTGCATGACTATTTCTGAGAATATAAAATGCATGTATTTTGAAGATTTGTGGCCACTAACCTTTTTGTGGTTTCAGTTGAGGTCATAAAAAGTTTTGGTTTTATATTGCAGTGTTGCAGCTTAAAATTGTTTTTATTTCTTATACATGTATGACTAGAGAGTATTTAATGTTAACCTGTTAAAACCACAGTTTTGATGATTGCCTTACATAAAGGTGCTAAATGAAGGTCCTTCGCATACATTTATACTTCACTGAACTGTGTTTTTTCTTCTAGCAAAATAAATTGGTCTTTGTGTCTTTCTTTTTTTTTCATCTCCTTACTGTTTAGTCATATTTACTATGTTTAACACCTTCAATGTTTTTGGAAAAGCTTTCTTAATGATCATTAAATTATTTAATTTTATCAGTCAAACTTGTGAAGTGCTAAACATTTTATTATTTATTTTACTATCATTAGTCCATTTACATTGAATTTGATATACTTAAGCTTCACATGATGTTTTTCGTGACTGAGTAAATGATAAACTAATAAATTAATCAGAAATAATCTTTAACAAATACCCAATAATGAATTTAAAAAAAAAAATCCCTCTGCTATATGTTTGTCCTTGGCATCAACCATAATTGTTTTATTAAGTGATACGGTAGAATTATTTTTCATTTTCAGTGCAAGTCTTAAATTTATTTATGACCGCATATTCATTACGTAATAGCTTGGTGCTGTAGTTTGGTGGTTCCATGCAGGTATTCTGTTTGTTGCAGGTATGACTGCTGTACCACCTGGTATGACTGCCGTGTCACCTGGTATGGCAGCCGTGTCACCTGGTATGGCAGCCGTGTCACCTGGTATGGCTGCCGTGTCACCAGGAATGGGTGCAGTGCCACCAGGAATGGGTGCAATGCCACCATCTGGGTTCCAGCCAAACCAGCCAATGATGATGATGTCACCTCGCCCAATGATGAGTCCAAGTGAGAAAATACTGATCTGCGATAAAAACGCACCACCCAATTTTCAGTTGTTAATGAATCGCATACATGTATGAGGTTCCTATAAAAATGCACAGTCTCCCTAATCCTTGTTTACAATTTATTGGTTATTTATTGGCCATCACAATACATCCAGTTATACATTATCAGTTAAATATGTTTGTTTTTTTCATACCCTTTATATAGCTACAAATGTGACTGGAGTTCACTATAGTTTGAATCTTAACTTTTATCTTACCTTGACTAAGGCAAAATATCTGTTACTATTTTGGTGGTAAGTTGTCAGCTTTTGTGTTTATCACAAACTATAAATTATAATTCAGTAAAACTTGGTTTATAAGTCGGAACTATGGACGTTCATCTATATGCTAGTTTTTGTCCTGCCTTTACGAAGTAAAAACATGACAGTAGCACATCAACTTTTGTTTTAACATTAAAGTTTCGCAGTTAGATAATTTTCTCACAAACTATACGTCCTATGTCAATGAAATGTCATTTATAGTTGCACCAATACAAGTTCATCACAGTGCACCGATAATGTTTATGGTAGAATTCCGCAGAATTCTTGTTTAAAAAAGTATTTATTTGATTTTTTTTGTTTTACACTCTCAACAAATGCATTACCTTTTTTTGTGTGCATTATCTCTGTTCCTCATAAAGTGTAATTATTAAAAGATGTCTTGACAATTATTTGATTCAATTTATTTCAATTACAGCCATGGGTATGCAGCCAACTGTGGGTATGGTGGGACCAGTGCCTGCAGGCAGCATTGGAATGCCTGGTTCAATGCAGACTTCTATGATGGGACAGACTGCATTTCAAAAACGAACAGATAATGCCTTTTCTACATTCGGAAATGTTGCGCAATAGCGTGCCAAACCTCTGTTCATTCCACTAAACATCATTTTCTATATTTCGAAACACCTAAGTATGGCACCAGACATCTCAGAAGTTTTGATTTGAAAATTCTTCATTTGCCAAAGTATGAATCAGTTCAACATTTATGTATAGCACCCTAGATTGGGAGTCGGGTAGAATTCTGTTCAGTGTTGATCATCGAAGACACCTGGATCCATGTTTCATGTGACATTATAATCCAGATTCACTGGGATCCATGCTCACGTAACATTATAATCCAGATTCGAGACTTAAGCGAAGACTCCAGGCTGTAACTGCATGTGGTCTGTGTGGGCGAGCTGTTATTAAAGTATTGAGTTCCTTAAGTATGGGTCCAAAAGTTTGATAATAATGATACAAATCCTTTGCTTCAGTATTAGCTTACCTACAGTGTCTAGGGTGCTGGGTGCACATCTGAAGGCTTTCTTAGGATGAAAAATACCCTAGGCGCCACTGATCATGTTGTTAATCAGATCCCGATTCTGGTCATATTCAACAAACATGGAGTCTTATTTTATTAACCATGGAGTTTAAAGGGGAATAGCTGTAGTTGCTTGCCAAAGATTGCATTGGGGCATACTTTTACTGTGTAAATATCTGTAAGCATTATGTTCAGCTATCATATTTCAAACCAAAACTTCTGTTAAAATTCATTTAGCAATAGGCTGTATCTGTGCTCGAAACAATAAGTCATATTTATAGGATCATTATACCATAAGAGTTGTGAAAACATATTGAACATTTTTAAACAAAACAGATTGATGAGTTAGAACTTAAATGTAATTTGTTTTGGAGAAATGATGATTTGGAAACAAATGATACCTTTACAGTGTAATAGAATGTGCAGGAATGTGTTATTTTTGTTCAGTGTATCTGTGTTTTAATATGTAGGCCATATGATGCTAGAAGCACTTTTTATAGGCCAAGAGCATGTGACTGACATGAAAAAGACTGAAGCTTTCAAAAATATGAGCAAACAAAATTATTTCTGTCTCAATGACAGACTGGTTGGTGTAAGCTAGTGTGAAAAATGCTGGAATTGAAAGTATGGCATGAGGCAAGTTGAAAAGGAAATAGGCAGAGAGTAAAAGACGGTGAAAACTGGATGGTGTAATTACAATTTTTATATTCCTCTATGGCTTTAGTAGTGGACAAATATCACTAGTATTGTTGAAAATGAATATATTACGTAAAGCAGCTATCAATACTTCAAGACCCTTTCTCTGTTTCATGTAACAATCAAATGAAGAGAATCTAAGGTGTTTCAAAAGAAAGTTGTTCCACAATTTATCTCACTTAACATTTTATTCCATTTTGACTGTCCTTAAAGTTTCAAAAAAACCAAAAACAAGATCGACCAGCATTTGCTCTGATCACATTAGAAGGTTTTAATAGTCACCAAGTATAAACAGATGTTTTCATGACTTAAAATACTGATGTTTTATTGAAGTTTTAAGGATTACTTCTATCAATCGTGTGACCAGAATGAGGAAACCCCATTCTTACTTTCGTATTTTTATTTTTTTATTTTTGTTTGTTTTTTGTTTGGTCTCTTAATACAAATCAATATTGTTCATAATGCACCAGCTTGCAATTCAGAAAATAGTTTGATTCATCTAAAATATCCTTTGCCTTGTCATCTTTAATTTAAATATCCTTACCAGGGCCTCTTCCCTGACACACTGTTGGTGAAGAGAAAAATGGTATTAAGTTTTAGTTCGCTTTAACATCAGCATTGCTGAATGCTAACACAAATTGCAAGGGCTGGTGCACATGAAAGAATTTGAATCGATGTGAAGAAATTTTGTTTTACATATCAATACCAGTGAGATCAGTTAACCTACTTGGGGCCTAATTCATGAAATTCTCACAACTTTGAGATCTTGCAGTGTGATGCATAAAGACAATGCAATGTTGCTTAAAAAAGCATTGCGAATTAGGCCTCTAGTATTGTTTTTACTTTGCCTCGCCTTTTATTGTTAATTTATTATGATCATTTCTATTGCCAGCATTGTTCCCACCAAGTAATCTTTTGATGTTGTAAATGTGTTGTATTGTTCTCAGAATATAATTATTTCTTCTTTGTTAAAAAATAAAAATCTGATCATTATATACAGCTATAATATCTGAATTGTAAATATCTTTTAGAATCTGGTTGTGACTTTTTTAACCCAGCATTAGCTTCTATACAAAAAAAGAAAGAAAAGAGATTCACAAATAAAATAAACAAAAATCATTACAATGTTGGTATTTCATCTTGATATCTGGCTATAATAGAAATGTGTTGGTAAACATTATATGCTTGAGTCAAAATGCATCTTTGAATAATGTAACTATCTGAGCAGAATGATTGACCTAGAAAATAATCTGAAAGACAGAAAAAAGCTAGGTGGTAGTCGTAAACAATTGAAAATTAATCTAAATTTAAGTTTTATTTTTATTTGATACGGATTTATTATTTTACAAAAATAAATTAATTAAAAAATATATGAAACAAATGATTCAAATATTCCATTTACTTTGGCTAGCAAGTTCTTTTTTTCCCCTTCTTTTGTTAAAGAAACATTTGTCTAACATCTGAGTGATTCTTAATGTTAAGATCTTGTAAAGAAAAACTGCGTCATTCAAAGCGTCACCAAACACCTTCTGAAGTAACCATCATCTCATTGTACCTTGTATTTACTAAATCTGCCTTAAATACTTTGGCTCTCAGATACAATTATTCAGACTTTTCCTTAAACATGGATTTTTTTATGTGTGCAATAAAATGAGATTTGAATAGACAGGTTTCTAGATTTACAAGTTTCCTGATTCTTTTTAATTTCACATTAATTTTATTTGATTAGATTTCACCAATAGTAAGCATGTTCTTCTAATTAGTAACTAAATGATAGGATATTAATTTAAAAAAATGTTTTAAATACACACACACATATATATATATATATATATATATATATATATATATATATATATACACAGTAACTTGTTTTAATACATAGTTAATATATTATCTTAGTTAATAGATGACCTTATTTACTTAATGTATGGAACATCTTCACACATGGTGCCCTGTATAGTCGTACAAGTTTGTTTTCATTATAATGTGAAACGTCTACAATATTTGTATCAAAACTTGTAGGTGAGAAAGTATTTATGATTTTGTTATTTACGGTGGGTTATTCTGAATAGAATGGAGATGTGAATATTCATTCCTGACTTTTACAAAATGTGTACATATAATTTGTTGATTTATAAATAGTTGTAAAACACTTGTTGTTTGTATGTGAAAGGCATGTATGAAAGGTCAGCACATTTTACACAGCATACCATTTGTTACTTGTTGCAAATAATATGAATATGTATATTTCACAGAGTAAAATTCAGTTTTATTCCTAGTTTTGTTTGTTATTTTTTAGCTACAGGAAACGGCATAATCCTGTTGAGTACATGGCATTGATAGAATTAATTTGCAGCCCAAAACTAAGTCTTATTTTGTGTTCATATACGATTATATGAGAGAGTGAGTGGTGTGTGTGTGTGTGTGTGTATGTATATATATATATATATATATATATATATATATATATATATATATATATATATATATATTATCAAAGAAAAGACTGGTATATGCTATTCTTTGGGGTATGTCAAACCTCCCTTGCTGCTGCTATTCACAATATTTTTTCTAGGGGCAGTCTTGCCGAACTAATGAATTATTTTGTTTTCAATATTTTTATTGTATTTTTATTTGAAAGTTTCTTCTAAAGTTTGATGAAGAAGTCTGGTTAAACCTTTTCCCTATATATTTCTATTCTTAAATATACGGTAATTTATTTAGATTTTAGTAGTATTACTGTAATACAGGTAGTGATTCGTTTGGACCCTATATAGCTGTTTTGTAGTAATGCAAATTGTATGAATAAATGTTGCCCAAATGTGGGCATTTTCCATTAATTAAAAAAAAAAATCCGCCTGCCCGCTACATAAAGGAGCCAGTACGCTTATGGGTGTGATGACACGTGTAGCTATACTAGCCAATATCCCAGTGTTTCACAATTCTTTGGCAGTAAGTTTGAATATTGCTTAACCTTCAAATTATTATACTTGACAGGGTGTCGATAAGTAGGCCTACATCAGCGTATGGGGTGGAAGTTTGGATCAAAATATAATGTGCATTTATTTATTTATTTGTACAAAAACCGTTTTCCGATTGAAAACTTGAGGCCCAACTCGTCTTGCCCGAATGCGAAGATTTGCTCCAGCACTAGGATGGGGAGCCCTCTTTGGCTGTCAGTGGGAGAAAGAAGAAATGTTTTATTTAATGACGCACTCAACACATTTTATTTACGGTTATATGGAAAGAAAAGAAAGAAAGAAATGTTTTATTTAACGACGCACTCAACACATTTTATTTACGGTTATATGGCGTCAGACATTGGTCAAGGACCACACACATAATGAAAGATGCTTGCTGTTGCCACACAATGGGCTTTTCTTTTGGATTAGTAGCAAAGGATATTTTACATACAGCATCCCACTGTACATACCACGGCTTTTTTTAAAACCAATTGTCGAGTACTGGTTGGAACGAGAAATAACCCAATGAACCCTTCAAAGGGAATCTATGCTAGACGGACCGAATCAGGCGAGCGCTACCACCGGGCTATGTCCCACCCATGGCCAGTACTGTGTCGTGCTTCATTCACTGTTCACCACCCGATTATTATAGGTTAGGCAGCCTATAACATTGCAGCTTACAATGCAAGCTAATTTTTATAATCGAAATACTAAAGTACGAACTAAGCAGTATGGTACGAAGTGATTATGATTCGTAAAATGTATCATTCAGGGCCCCGTTCCACGAAGCTATCTTAGCCCTAAGATCAACTTAAGTGTATAGGGGGAGAGAGAGAGAGACAGACAGACAGACAGACGTTGGGGTGGGGTGGGGTGGGGTGGGAAGGAACGGAGGGAGAAAACGAGAAGCATTACCGCAACATTAATTAAGTTAATTAAAAATAAATCAATAAAAAATATCCAAGCACACACAAAACAGCCCATGGTCTTACGTGTTATTTATTTGGTTAGTTTGATTTATTATTATTATTATTTTTTTTTTTTCTTACATGAGTCCGGGAGAGACCAAGACTTGCTGTCAAATCGAGTTTTTATAAAAGTAGGAATGGGATGGCGCACTCGCACACTCACGAGGAAGGATGCTGTTCGGGACATTTGATCGTAGCACCGTCCACACAGCAGACATTAAATGAGCTGGACTTTGAACGAGGAATATGGAGTTCAGCTGTAGATGGCGACTCAAAAGATATTCAGAAAAAAGTAGACAAAGGCGTCGATGTCAACACGAAAGATAGTTCAGGATACTCTGCCTTAGTGAGTAGGGTTTATTAAAACTAGGATTGTGCGTAGACATGGGGAACAACGTAAAAGAAAAAGCAACCCACCAATACTTATTGACAAGGCACAACATATTTGCTATTTAGCCTACATTAATTAATTATGATAGCATATGATATGTTCCACCTATTTTCACAAACAGGCTAAAACAAAGTCGTGTGTTCACAACCACACCATTGCTGTTACAAATACCAATACTGGCAATAGTTAAATCATAATGGCCTGAAAAAACAAAAACGGGCAAAATTTACAATTATGTCAACACACACCCCCCCCCCCCCCCCCCCCACCTCGTGTAACTACATACATTTACAATCTTTCAGAACCTGCATTTAAGAAACATAGGCTTCTTAAATTCGGCCCAATATGATTCGGTACCAATTAATAGGCCTACTAATCATTTAGCTAAGTGCGGAGGTTCAATGGTCCGAAGGTTCAATAGTCCGAAGGTTTATAGACCTAACTATAATTACGAAGAATGGCAAAAGAACAGTCAAATGTCTAAACAAATGCGAATTATTTACAGTAATCACTAAGTGTACCTCTGTGTAAAACGTTTACGGCAACAGTGCAACATGACACGACGAAAAGATACATGTAGGATATCAATTTAAAGGCATCTGATTGGCTTCTTACATATAAATCCAAACCATCCACTGAGAGTAAGATTACACATGTAGGTTTCTATTGTCAGATGATGTACAGGCCAACAGTGTATATTATGTAAACGTTAGAGCCGTATATAAGTTATAATAACTTGGTTCAGAATATGATTTAATTTCCCTTAACCCTGTATTAAAAAAAAATATGTCAGAAAAAGAATTCTACACTCGCATTTCACTTACAATTGTATTCATCTGACGTTCGCTCCCATTGGCGTAGCCAGAATTTTATATTGGTGGGGAGCCACAATGTCTTAGGGATCAACCACATTGTTTTTGAGACTGTCAGTAGTGA